>NC_057814.1:104049243-104069792 GCF_018294505.1 Triticum aestivum | reverse complement strand
GGTGCAGATGGGCCACGGGTCCAGTGGGGGGGAAGGCCTGCTCCTTTTTTTCTTTTTTTCTCTGACTGTTTCTGTTTTCTGTTTTCTTTTTATTTGTTTATTTCCTTTTCTGTTTTATTTCATTTAAAAGTATTTAGACATTTTATAAAAATGTGTTTTCTCCACCATAATTACCAGTGTATTATTTAGAACCCACTGAACATTTTTGTTTGAATTTTTGAAAACTATTATTTTTCACTTTAATTATATTTGAAGTTTGAACTAGGAGTTTGAAAGGAAGGTGATTCAAATGTGATCAAGCCCTGTTTAGCAACATGATTAGCTTAATCACAGGGAGTTACTGTAGCATGATTCCCAGGGTGTTACAGAGGCCCAAGGGGGGGCGCACCAGCCCACCAGGGGCTGGTTCCCCTCCCACTTCAGCCATGGGGCCCTCCGGGATAGGTGGCCCCACCCGGTAACCCCCGAAACTTTCCCGGTGGCCGAAACTGGACTTCCTATATATAATTCTTCACCTCCAGACCATTCCGGAACTCCTCGTGACGTCCGGTATCTCATCCGGGACTCCGAACAACTTTCGGGTTACCGCATACTAATATCTCTACAATCCTAGCGTCACCGAACCTTAAGTGTGTAGACCCTACGGGTTCGGGAGACATGCAGACATGACTGAGACGACTTTTCGGTCAATAACCAACAGCGGGATCTGGATACACATGTAGGCTCCCACATGTTCCTCGATGATCTCATCGGATGAACCACGATGTCGAGGATTCAATCAATCCCGTATAGAATTCCCTTTGTCAACCGGTACGTTACTTGCCTGAGATTCGATCGTCGGTATCCCAATACCTCGTTCAATCTCGTTACCGGCAAGTCACTTTACTCGTACCGTAATGCATGATCCCGTGACCAACCACTTGGTCACCTTGAGCTCATTATGATGATGCATTACCGAGTGGGCCCAGAGATACCTCTCCATCATACGGAGTGACAAATCCCAGTCTCAATCCGTGTCAACCCAACAGACACTTTCAGAGATACCTGTAGTGTACCTTTATAGTCACCCAGTTACGTTGTGACGTTTGGCACACCCAAAGCACTCCTACGGCATCCGGGAGTTACACGATCTCATGGTCTAAGGAAATGATACTTGACATTGGAAAAGCTCTAGCAAACGAACTACACGATCTTTGTGCTATGCTTAGGATTGGGTCTTGTCCATCACATCATTCTCCTAATGATGTGATCCCGTTATCAATGACATCCAATGTCCATAGTCAGGAAACCATGACTATCTGTTGATCAACGAGCTAGTCAACTAGAGGCTTACTAGGGACACGTTGTGGTCTATGTATTCACACATGTATTACGATTTCCGATAACACAATTATAGCATGAACAATAGACAATTATCATGAACAAGGAAATATAATAATAACCATTTTATTATTGCCTCTAGGGCATATTTCCAACACTATTCCACCTAAGCATTATATCAATGAGTCTCTCAAAGCCATGAGAATTTCCATTGACGAGTGCAAAGAAAGAACCGCTAGGATGCGTGCTAAGAAAGATTGCTTTGTAAAAGCGTGTTCTTCTAGTTTTCATGATAATAAGGATGAAGATCTAAAAGTGATTGATGTGTACCCTATTAAATCTTTGTTTTGCAATATGAATCTTGATAATGACGGGACTGGAGATGAGTCAACTTTAGTTAAAAGGCGTCCCAATGATTCGGAGTTTTTAGATCTTGATGCAGAAATTGGTAAAAGTGGGATTGAAGAGGTCAAAACTTTACATAGCAATGAACCCACCATTTTGGATTTCAAGGAATTAGATTATGATAATTGTTCTTTAATAGATTGTATTTCCTTGTTGCAATCCGTGCTAAATTCTCCACATGCTTATAGTCAAAACAAGGCTTTTACCAAACATATCGTTGATGCTTTAATGCAATCTTATGAAGAAAAGCTTGAATTGGAAGTTTCTATCCCTAGAAAACTTTATGATGAGTGGGAACCTACTATTAAAATTAAAAATTAAAATTAAAGATCATGAATGCTATGCTTTGTGTGATTTCGGTGCTAGTGTTTCCACGATTCCAAAGACTTTGTGTGATATGTTAGGTTTCCGTGAATTTGATGATTGTTCTTTAAACTTGCACCTTGCGGATTCCACCATTAAGAAACCTATGGGAAGAATTAATGATGTTCTTATTGTTGAAAATAGGAATTATGTGCCTGTAGATTTCATTGTCCTTGATATAGATTACAATCCTTCATGTCCTATTATTCTTGGTAGACCTTTCCTTAGAATGATTGGCGCAATTATTGATATGAAAGAAGGGAATATTAGATTCCAATTTCCATTAAGGAAAGGCATGGAACACTTTCCTAGAAAGAAAATAAAATTACCTTATGAATCTATTATGAGAGCTACTTATGGATTGCACGCCAAAGATGACAATACCTAGATCTATCCTTGCCTTTATGCCTAGCTAGGGGCGTTAAACGATCACGCTTGTTGGGAGGCCGGACCGGGCCCACAGTTGTACAAATTGTGCGGCCCGCACAGGGCCCATAAATTCTAGGGGCCCCAAATTTTTAAATAAGCCTACTATGTATTTCTAAAAAAACTGCTCTTAGACGATGGGCCTCTCATGGCGCTGGGCCGCTCCCGCTAGCGCGTTCGCAAATCTCATGATCGATATATCGCAAATAGGATCGTAGGTGCCTAAAAAAGAGGAAACGGGATCACCGGGAGTAACCAGATCGATCTCCTAAGGCAAAATCACAAAAGCACTCGCGTCTGCCTCGCTACAGCTTACAGGAAACGGCATCGTCGCGTCGTCGACGATGCTCCCCAGGTCGCCACTCGATTGAAAATGGGATCGTCAGATCGATCAGCGACCATGACAGTTCCAACAAGAGGAGGAGATCACGATTTGCTCATTCCCATCAAATTTCTCCTCAAGTTTCAACGATAGGTAAAATCCTTTTTCTATAATCCTCGGGTTAATCTATTTCTTTGGTCAATTTGACTGCATAGTCTTCTTATAACCCTAGGACATCTTAACGCCCACACGTGTGGTGGGAGCCAAACCCGCCCACACACCCTATAACACACAGACTGCGCCACGTCACCGTATGCATGCATGTGGGAATCTTTTTGGATTTTCAGTTTTTAAAATGTTTTATCTCTTAAACAAAAAATCCGATTGCAGCTCCGTTTTCACCATTAAATCCCTCATGACGAGATCTTCAAAACTAGATCTCATATCAATATATTTCGACGATTTTTTTGGTTAAAAGTTTCCATGTCTATTGCACATGAATTGCCATGGTGTTTACATTGAAGTTGCCATGATATGTTTCAGTTATTTTCTTGTGCATTTAAAAATAAAATTTGACATATTATAAAATGGGGAATTAAGAAACTAGACTTGGCATGAACCATAAACTAAAACTGCCATGATATATGCACTTAAAATTGCCATGGTGCATACAAAAAATAATTTCATGGTCAAAGTACTGGAATTGCCATCATCAAAATACTAAAATTGCCATGCTCTACAAACTGAAATTGCCACATGGCAACTTTAGTTTAAGCACTATGGCAACTACAGTGTAAACATCATGGCAACTGTTGGGCAAAAAAAATTCGCCGAAACATATCAACATGGGGTCTAGTTTTGAAGATCTCGTCGATACGGATTTAATGGTGAAAACGGATTTTTAATTTGATTTTTTAATTAGGAGATTAAACATTTTTAAGCTAAAAACCAAAAAGATTCTTGTTGATGTCATCTGTTCATATGTGGCAAAATGAGTGGTGATGCAGGCGTGTGGGCGATGTGCAAGATGCCACACGTGTGGGCGTTAGTTTTTTCGTAACCCTATTCTCCATAAACTTGAAGGGAAAAGGGAGATCTAGGGGTCCAAAGACAAGGGGATTACCTAGCCGCAGAGTGGTGCAAGGGCAAAGTCAGCAAGGGGATCGCACACCTAACTCAATCCTCCAGGTTATTTTGTTTCAATTTAATGCGATAATTCGTGTGTTGTTTGTGTGCTAAGATTTCATCTAGAAAAGATTGCTTACCGCCCCTGCTGCATGGTAGAAAAGTAGTTTAAGCTGGAACCAAGTTTTCAATGAATAAGTGTGATTCTTGATATAAATTATATTCCTATGTAACACATTATAGCCTATATATTACTATTATAGGTCTATTTTTCTAGTGCGGTAGGCCTTCTTTTAGAGTTTGGCACAGGGCCCCATATTTTGTCGGCCCGGCCCTGTTGGGAGGCAACCCAATTTTATTTCTGTTTCTTTCTTTTTGGTTCTGTGTGGTAATAAATCTTTGATCTAGCCTCTGGTTAGATGTGTTTTTATGTTTTAATTAGTGTTTGTGCCAAGTAGAACCTTTGGGAAGAATTGGGTGAAGTCTTTTTGATCTTGCTGTAAAAAACAGAAACTTTAGCACTCACAGATAAATTCTTCACGTCCAGAAATTTATTTTAGAATTTTTGGAGTTCCAGAAGTATGCGTTTGATACAGATTACTACAGACTGTTCTGTTTTTGACAGATTCTGTTTTTCGTGTGTTGTTTGCTTATTTTGATGAATCTATGGCTAGTATCGGAGGTTATGAACCATAGAGAAGTTGGAATATAGTAGGTTTAACACCAATATAACTAAAGAATTAGTTCATTACAGTACCTTGAAGTGGTGGTTTGTTTTCTTTCACTAACGGAGCTCACGAGATTTTCTGTTAAGTTTTGTGTTGTGAAGTTTTCATGTTTTGGGTAAAGATTTGATGGATTATGGAACAAGGAGTGGAAAGAGCCTAAGCTTGGGGATTCCCAAGGCACCCCAAGGTAAAATACAAGGACAACCAAAAAGCCTAAGCTTGGGGATGCCCCAGAAGGCATCCCCTCTTTTGTCTTCGTCCATCGGTAACTTTACTTGGAGCTATATTTTTATTCACCACATGATATATGTTTTGCTTGGAGCGTCTTGTATGATTTGAGTCTTTGATTTTTAGTTAACCATAATCATCCTTGCTGTACTCACCTTTTGGGAGAGACACACATTAATCGGAAATACTCTATGTGCTTCACTTATATCTTTTGAGCTAAACAATTTTGCTCTAGTGCTACACTTATATATTTAGAGCACGGTGGTGGTTTTGTTTTATAGAATATTGATCTCTCATGCTTCACTTATATTATTTTGAGAGTCCTTTAGAACAGCATGGTAATTTACTTTGTCTATAAAATTAGTCCTAATATGATAGGCATCCAAGATGGATATAATAAAAACTTTCATATAAGTGCATTGAATACTATGAGAAGTTTGATACTTGATGATTCTTTTGAGATATGGATATAGTGATATTAAAGTTGTGCTAGTTGAGTAGTTGTGAATTTGAGAAATACTTGTGTTGAAGTTTGCAAGTCCTGTAGCATGTACGTATGTTAAACGTTGTGTAACAAATTTGAAACATGAGGTGTTCTTTGATGGTCATCCTTATGAGTGGCGGTCGGGGACGAGCTATGGTCTTTTCCTACCAATCTATCCCCCTAGAAGCATGCGCGTAGTGCTTGGTTTATGATGACTTGTAGATTTTTGCAATAAGTATGTGAGTTCTTTATGACTAATGTTGAGTCTATGGATTATACCACTCTCAACCTTCCATCATTGCTAGCCTCTTCGGTACCGTGCATTGCCCTTTCTCACCTTTAGAGTTGGTGCAAACTTCGCCAGTGCATCCAAACGTTGTGATACGATACTCTCTATCATACATAAACCTCCTTATATCTTCCTCAAAACAGCCATCATACCTGCCTATTATGGCATTTCCATAGCCATTCCGAGATATATTGCCATGCAACTTTCCACCGTTCTGTTTATTATGACACGCTTCATCATTGTCATATTGCCTTGCATGATCATGTAGTTGACATCGTATTTGTGGCAAAGCCACCATGCATATTATTTCATACATGTCACTCTTGATTCATTGCCCATCACGGTACACCGTCGGAGGCATTCATATAGAGTCATATTTTGTTCTAGTATCGAGTTGTAAATAAATAGAAGTGTGATGATCATCATTAATAGAGCATTGTCCCAAATAAAAAAAGAGATAAAGGCCAAATAAAAAAAGAAGGCCCCCAAAAAAGAAAAAAAAAGAAAAAAAAGAGAAATAAAAAGGGAGAATGCTACTATCCTTTTTCCACACTTGTGCTTCAAAGTAGCACCATGATCTTTATGATAGAGAGTCTCTTGTTTTGTCACTTTCTTATACTAGTGGGAATTTTTCATTATAGAACTTGGCTTGTATATTCCAACAATGGGCTTCCTCAAATGCCCTAGGTCTTCATGAGCAAGCAAGTTGGATGCACACCCACTTAGTTTCTTTTGTTGAGCTTTCATACATTTATATCTCTAGTGCATCCGTTGCATGGCAATCCCTACTCCTTGCATTGACATCAATTGATGGGCATCTCCCTAGCCCGTTGATTAGCCGCGTCAATGTGAGATTTTCTCCTTTTTTGTCTTCTCCACACAACCCCCATCATCATATTCTATTCCACCCATAGTGCTATATCCATGGCTCACGCTCATGTATTGCGTGAAAGTTGAAAAAGTTTGAGATTACTAAAGTATGAAACAATTGCTTGGCTTGTCATCGGGGTTGTGCAAGATGAGAGCATCTTGTGTGGCGAAAATGAAGCATGGCCAAACAATATGATTTTGTAGGGATGAGCTTTCTTTGGCTATGTTATTTTGAGAAGACATAATTGCTTGGTAGTATGCTTGAAGTATTATTATTTTTATGTCAATATTAAACTTTTATCTTGAATCTTTTGGATCTGAACATTCATGCCACAATAAAGAAAATTACATTGAGAAATATTCTAGGTAGCATTTCCACGTCAAAAATTCTATTTTTATCATTTACCTACTCGAGGACGAGCATGAATTAAGCTTGGGGATGCTTGATATGTCTCCAACGTATCTATAATTTTTTATTGTTCCATTCTATTATATTATCCGTTTTGGATGTTTAATGGGCTTTACTATACACATTTATATTATTTTTGGGACTAACCTATTAACCCAAGGCCCAGTGCAAATTGCTGTTTTTTTGCCTATTTCAGTTTTTCGCAGAAAAGGAATATCAAATGGAGTCCAAACGGAATGAAACCTTCGGGAGCGTGATTTTTGGAAGAAACGTGATCCGGAGGACTTGGAGTGGACGTCAAGAAACAACCGAGGAGGCCACGAGGCAGGGAGGCGCGCCTGCCCCCTGGGCGCGCCCTCCACCCTCATGGGCCCCCCGTAGCTCCACCGGCCTACTTCTTCCTCCTATATATACCCATGTACCCCGAAACCAACCAGGAGCACCTCAAAACCCTATTTCCACCGCCGCAAGCTTCTGTACCCGTGAGATCCCATCTTGGGGCCTTTTCTGGCGCTCCACCGGAGGGGGAATCGATCACGAAGGGCTTCTACATCAACACCATATAGCCTCTCCGGTGATGTGTGAGTAGTTCACCACAGACCTTCGGGTCCATAGTTATTAGCTAGATGGCTTCTTCTCTCTCTTTGGATCTCAATACAAAGTTCTCCTCGATCTTCTTGGAGATCTATTCGATGTAACTCTTTTTGCGGTGTGTTTGTCGAGATCTAATGAATTGTGGGTTTATGATCAAGATTATCAATGAGCAATATTTGAATCTTATCTGAATTCTTTTATGTATGATTGGTTATCTTTGCAAGTCTCTTCGAATTATCAGTTTGGTTTGGCCTACTAGATTGATCTTTCTTGCAATGGGAGAAGTGCTTAGCTTTGGGTTCAATCTTGCGTTGCTCGATCCTAGTGACAGAAGGGGAAACGACACGTATTGTATTGTTGCCATCGAGGATAAAAAGATGGGTTTTATATCATATTGCTTGAGTTTATCCCTCTACATCATGTCATCTTGCCTAATGCGTTACTCTATTCTTATGAACTTAATACTCTAGATGCATGCTGGATAGCGGTCGATGTGTGGAGTAATAGTAGTAGATGCAGGCAGGAGTCGGTCTGCTTGTCGCGGACGTGATGCCTATATACATGATCATGCCTAGATATTCTCATAATTATGCACTTTTCTATCAATTGCTCGACAGTAATTTGTTCACCCACCGTAATACTTATGCTATCTTGAGAGAAGCCACTAGTGAAACCTATAGCCCCCGGGTCTATTTTCAATCATATAAGTTTCCAATCTATTTTTACTTTGCAATCTTTACTTTCAATAAAAATACCAAAAATATTATCATCTATATCAGATCTCACTTTTGCAAGTGGCCGTGAAGGGATTGACAACCCCTTTATCGCGTTGGTTGCAAGGTTCTTATCTGTTTGTGTAGGTACGAGGGACTTGCGTGTGGCCTCCTACTGGATTGATACCTTGGTTCTCAAAAACTGAGGGAAATACTTATGCTACTTTGCTGCATCACCCTTTCCTCTTCAAGGGAAAACCAACGCATGGTCAAGAGGTAGCACCATGCTTTACGGCTTAGAACCGGGACTTCAAAAATATTTTGAAATGTGATGGAGCATCTGAGATGTTCCAAGAGCTGAAATTGGTATTTCAGACTCATGTCCGAGTCGAGAGGTATGAGACCTTTGAGAAGTACTTTGCCTACAAGATGGAGGAGAATAGCTCATTCAGTGAGCATGTGCCCAGAATGTTTGAGTACTACAATCGCTTGAATCAAGTGGGAGTTGATCTTCCAGATAAGATAGTGATTGACAGAGTTCTCTAGTCACTATCACCAAGTTACTGGAACTTCGTGATGAACTATAATATGCAAGGGATGACGAAAACGATTCCCTGAGCTCTTCGCGATGCTGAAATCGGCGAAGGTAGAAATCAAGAAAAGCATCAAGTGTTGATGCTTGACAACCACTAGTTTCAAGTAAAAGGGCAAGGGAAAGAAAGGGAACTTCAAGAAGAATTGCAAGCAAGTTGCCACTCCCATGAAGAAGCCCAAAGCTAGACCCAAGCTTGAAACTGAGTGCTTCTACTGCAAAGGAAATGGTCACTGAAAGCAGAACTGCCCAAATACTTGGCGGATAAGAAGGATGGCAAAGTGAATAAAAGTATATATATGATATACATGTTATTGATGTGTACTTTACTAGTGTTCATAGTAGCCCCTGGGTATTTGATACTCACTCAGTTGCTATGATTAGTAACTCGAAACAGGAGTTACAAAAGGAACAAAGACTAGTTGAGGACGAGGTGACGATGTGTGTTGGAAATGATTCCAAAGGTTGATAAGATCACCATCGCACACTCCCTTTTCCTTCGGGATTAGTGTTGAACCTAAAATAAATGTTATTTGGTGTTTGCGTTGAGCATAATATGATTGGATCATGTTTATTACAATACGGTTATTCATTTAAGTCAAAGAATAATTGTTATTCTGTTTACATGAATAAAACCTTCTGTGGTCATACACCCAAGGTGAATGGTTTATTGAATCTCGATCATAGTGATACACATATTCATGATATTGATGCCAAAAGATGCAAAGTTGGTAATGATAGTGCAACATACTGGTGGCACTGCCGTTTAGGTCATATTGGTGTAAAGCGCATGAAGAAACTCCATGCGGATGGACTTTTGGAATCACTTCATTATGAATCATTTGATGCTTGCGAACCATGCCTCATGGGCAAGATGATTAAGACTCCATTCTCCGAAACAATGGAGCGAGCCACTGACTTATTGGAAATAATACATACCGATGTATGCGGTCCGATGAGTGTTGCGGCTCACGGCGGGTATCATTGTTTTCTGACCTTCACAGATGATTTGAGCAGATATGGGTATATCTACTTGATGAAACACAAGTCTGAAACATTTGAAAAGTTCAAAGAATTTCAGAGTGAAGTGGAGAATCATCGTAACAAGAAAATAAAGTTTCTACGTCGCAGAAGCGAATATTTGAGTTACGAGTTTGGCCTTCAATTAAAACAATGTGGAATAGTTTCACAAACTCATGCCACCTGGAACACCACAACATAATGGTGTGTCCGAACGCTGTAACCGTACTTTATTAGATATGGTACGATCTATGATGTCTCTTACTGATTTACCATTATCATTTTGGGGGTATGCATTAGAGACAGCTGCATTCACGTTAAATATGGCACCGTCTACAAATCCGTTGAGACGATACCGTATGAACTGTGGTTTAGCAAGAAACCTAAGATGTCGTTTCTTAAGTTTGGGGTTGCGATGCTTATGTGAAAAAGTTTCAGCCTAATAAGCTCAAACCCAAATCGGAGAAGTGCGTCTTCATAGGATACCCAAAAGAAACTGTTGGGTACACCTTCTATCACAGATCGGAAGGCAAGATCTTTATTGCTAAGAGTGGATCCTTTCTAGAGAAGAAGTTTCTCTCGAAAGAAGTGAGTGGGAGGAAAGTATAACTTGATGAGGTAATTGTACCTTCTCTCAAATTGGAAAGTATCTCATCACTGAAATCAGTTCCAGTGATGCCTACACCAATTAGTGAGGAAGTTAATGATGATGATCATGAAACTTCAGATCAAGTTACTACCGAACCACGTAGGTCAACCAGAGTACGATCTGCACCAGAGTGGTACGGTAATCCTGTTCTGGAAGTCATGTTAATAGACCATTATGAACCTACGAACTATGAGGAAGCGATGATGAGCCCAGATTCCGATAGATGGCTTGAGGCCATGAAATCTGAGATAGAATCCATGTATGAGAACAAAGTGTGGACTTTGGTGGACTTGCCCGATGATCGGCAAGCCATTGAGAATAAATGGATCTTCAAGAGAAAGGCAGAAGCTGATAGTAGTGTTACTATCTACAAAGCTCGACTTGTCGAAAATGGTTTTTGACAAGTTCAAGATGTTGACTACGATGTGATTTTCTCACTTGTATCGATGCTTAAAGTCTGTCTGAATCATGTTAGCAATTGTCGCGTTTTATGAAATCTGACAAATGGATATCAAAACTGCATTCCTTAATGGAATTATTAAAGAAGAGTTGTATATGATACAACCAAAAGGTTTTGTCAATCCTAATGGTGCTAACAAAATGTGCAAGCTCCAGCGATCCATCTATGGACTGGTGCAAGCATCTCGGAGTTGGAATATACGCTTTGATCAAAGCATATAGTTTTATACACACTTGCGGTGAAGCCTGTATTTACAAGAAAGTGAGTGGGAGCACTACAACCTTTCTGATAAGTATATGTGAATGACATATTGTTGATCAGAAATGATGTAGAATTTTCTGGAAAGCATAAAGGAGTGTTTGAAAGGAGTTTTTCAAAGAAAGACCTCGGTGAAGCTGCTTACATATTGGGCATCAAGATCTATGGACATAGATCAAGACGCTTGATAAGATTTTTCAATGAATACATACCTTGACAAGATTTTTGAAGTAGTTCAAAATGGAACAGTCAAAGAAGGAGTTCTTGCCTGTATTGCAAGGTGTAAAGTTGAGTAAGACTCAAAACACGACCACGGCAGAAAATAGAAAGAGAATGAAAGTCATTCCCTATGCCTCAGCCATAGGTTCTGAAAGTATGCGATGCTATGTACCAAACCTATTGTGTACCTTGCCATGAGTTTTACAAGGGGGTACGATATTGATCCAGGACTAGATTACTTGACAGCGGTCAAAATTATCCTTAGAAGACTAAGGAGATATTTCTCGGTTATGGAGGTGATAAAGAGTTCGTCTTAAAGAGTTGCGCCGGTGCAAGCTTTTACACCGATCCGGATAACTCTGAGTCTCAATCTGGTTACATATTGAAAGTGGGAGCAATTAGCTAGAGTAGCTCCATGCAGATCATTGTAGACATAGAAAATTTGCAAAATACATACGACTCTGAATGTGACAGACCCATTGACTAAGCTTCTCTCACAAGCAAAACATGATCACACCTTAGTACTCTCTCGGGTGTTAATCACTGATACGTCTCCATCGTATCTACTTTTCCAAACACTTTTGCCCTTGTTTTGGACTCTAACTTGCATGATTTGAATGGAACTAACCCGGACTGACGCTGTTTTCAGCAGAATTGCCATGGTGTTATTTTTGTGCAGAAATAAAAGTTCTCGGAATGACCTGGAACTTCACGGAGAATATTTTTGGAATATATAAAAAATACTGGCGAAAGAATCAAGACCAGGGGCCCACACCCTGTCCATGAGGGTGGGGGGCATGCCCCCTGCCTCGTGGGCCCCCTGGAGCTCCACCGACCTCAACTCCAACTCTATATATTCACGTTCAGTGAGAAAAAAATCAGAGAGAAGGATTCATCGCGTTTTATGATACGGAGCCGCCACCAAGCCCAAATCTCTCTCGGGAGGGCTGATCTGGAGTCCGTTCGGGGCTCCGGAGAGGGGAATCCGTCGCTGTCGTCATCATCAACCTTCCTCCATCACCAATTTCATGATGCTCACCGCCGTGCGTGAGTAATTCCATCATAGGCATGCTGGACGGTGATCGGTTGGATGAGATTTCCCATGTAATTGAGTTAGTTTTGTTAGGGTTTGATCCCTAGTATCTACTATGTTGTGAGATTGATGTTGCTATAACTTTGCTATGCTTAATGCTTGTCACTAGGGCCCGAGTGCCATGATTTCAGATCTGAACTTAATATGTTTCATGAATATATGTGAGTTCTTGATGCTATCTTGCAAGTCAATAGTCACCTATTATGTGTTATGATCCGTTAACCCCGAAGTGACAATAATCGGGATACTTACCGGTGATGACCGTAGTTTGAGGAGTTCATGTATTCACTAAGTGTTAATGCTTTGGTCCAGTACTCTATTAAAAGGAGGCCTTAATATCCCTTAGTTTCCATAGGACCCCGCTGCCACAGGAGGGTACGACAAAAGATGTCATGCAAGTTCTTTTCCATAAGCACGTATGACTATATTCGGAATACATGCCTACATTACATTGATGAACTGGAGCTAGTTCTGTGTCACCCTAGGTTATAACTATTGCATGAGGAATCGCATCCGACATAATTCTCCATCACCGATCCAATGCCTACGAGCTTTTCACATATTGATCTTTGCTTAGTTACTTTATCGTTGCCACTGTTACAATTACTACAAAACGGTTACTGTTACTTTTCTCACCGTTACTGTTACTTCCATACTACTTTGCTACTAAATACTTTGCTGCAGATATTAAGTTATCCAGGTGTGGTTGAATTGACAACTCAACTGCTAATACTTGAGAATATTCGTTGGCTGCCCTTGTGTCGAATCAATAAATTTGGGTTGAATACTCTACCCTCGAAAACTGTTGCGATCCCCTATACTTGTGGGTTATCAATCACATAATGATGTGAACTAAATTATTGACTCTAGTAAAACCCTTTGGGTATTAGTCACATGGCGATGCACTATAAAAAAATACACTTCCGTGATGATACGTGTTTGTCACAATAGGTCGCGTTTTTTGTCATGCATGTACATCCATGACGATTTTATGACAGAATCAAGATAGTCATACATGTGCTGTCGTAGAAGTGTTCCATGACATTACCAAAATTATCATCACGGAAGTGTCCACTTCCATGACGATAAATCGCGCGTCACAAAAGTGCTTTCGTCAAGGGTGACCGACACGTGGCATCCACCGTAACGGAACGTTGTTAAGCTATCGGGTCCGGTTTTGGATCCGATAACCCGTTAACAGCCCGGACCAATGGGGATTTTCCATGTGTAAAATCATCATTGGCCGGAGGAAACACCTGTTGCCTCACCGTTGGGACAGATGTCATCCACTCATTGGACAGGAGGCGCCTATGATAGGTCGACATGTGGCACGGCCCAACAGTGGCCCATTCCGGTGAAAAAGGCCGGCCCAGTAAAAAATAGCAGGCCGGCCCATATAAGGCCTACTTGTGTTAGGTCCATTGAAGCCCACGGCCCATACGAGATGTGCCAATTCGGCCCGTCAACGGCCCATTAAAGATTTGACACCATTGCAGCCCATCGTCAGTTCGAGCCCGTTAACAACCCGCTATATATTTGGGCTCAATATCGGCCCGATGAGATTTCGGCCTGTTAACGGCCCACTCAGTGGATGGGCCAATTTTCACGATGTACATCTTTCGACCTTTTAGCGACCTATTCAAATGTTGCGCTAATTTCCGGCCCGGTGTGTCTTTCAGCCTGTTGAAAGCCCATAAATCAGTTGGGCCATTTGTAGTCGGACCTGAGTTTCGGCCTTTTAGCGACCCTTTTAAGTGTTGGGCCAATTTCCGGCCCGGTGTGTCTTTCAGCCTAGTGACGGCCCATATATCTGTTGGGCCATTTGTAGTCGGACCTAAGTTTTGGCCTTTTAGCGACCCATTTAAGTGTTGGGCCAATTCCCGGCCATGTGTGCCTTTCAGCCTGTTAAAGAACCATAAATGAGTTGGGCAATTTGTAGTCGGACCTGAGTTTTGGCCTTTTAACGGCCCATGCCCTTCATGGTCCAATACCAGCCCGGTTTCTCTTTTGGCTTGCTAAAGGCCCACAACACAGTTGGGCCATTTACAATACGACCTGACTTTCGGCCTCTTAGCGGCCCATGCTCTTCATGGTCTAGTACAAGCCCGCTGTCTCTTTTGGCCTGCTAAAGGCCCACAGTATAGTTGGGCCATATGTAGCCAGAACTTAGTAATGGCATGTTAACGGCCCGTGAAATCAATTGGGCCCACCTGTTGCCCACTTCGATGTCGGCCTATTAACGACCGGGAGTTAAGAGGGCCGGCCATTAACTTTCGGCCTGGTAACAGCCCATTAACTTAATGGGCCCACTAAAGTTCGTACATGTCTTTAGGCCAAATTAGATAATTTGAGCCCATTACGACGAGCAATTATGCACAGGACTAAAACCAATCAAGCAAAGGTATGGCATACAGGGAAAACGTTGCATATCCAGCATATATTACAGGAAATTACATCCACTGGGCAATCAAAGATTGATGCCAGTGCAAATAAATGAACAGAACCTAACGATCTACAACGTCACAATCTGCAACCTCAGCACGGATGACGCCCATAAGCATGTGGGCAAGTTCTTGCTGCTTTGCTACACTGTCTCTGAACATTGATCAGTTGTTGTGTCGCACGACTCTGCACCTCTGATTCCTCCACCATTTCCATCATTCCTTCAGCCATTAATTGGTTCACAAACATACATTTTTTCCGTTGCATTCGAGATAGAGGATACTGAACAGATTCAGATGGAGATTTTGGCGGGCTTGTATTATTGATAGTGGAGAGTGTCCCGACCACTGCATCATAACATAAATTAGGAGGGGAACCAAACAAATTAATCATGAGTTATTGGCATATTACCTGGCCTAGATTTATTGGAAAGAAACAATGGGGTTGCCTTGCTGTTTTCAGAGTTTGTCTTCTTATCTTCAGCAGCCTGCACCAAATTAAGACACTAGCATTGCTATCATTGGCCAAGTCAGATAATAGGGAGGCAACATTGGCACAACGAATGTTTGGGCAACTAGCCAACACCAAATTAACACAATATGGCACAGATATCATCAGCCAGGTAAGGTAATACGAAAGCAACATTGACACAATGAATGAATGGGCAACCAGAGCAGCAATACAATTCAGTAATGTGAATGATATGAGATAGTACACTCATGGAGCTCAGTATGCAAAACTACCAGGCAGTTTTCTTTTAAAAAATCAACATTGGCGCCTTTAACATTTTGCTACAACTAATTTTAGATCAGATAAAGGTTGGATTCACGCCGATTAACAAAATACATGCTGATGTAAAAATATAGTGATATACAATAGGTACTTACATCAGCATTGGAGCACAGAGAATTCCCGCAAGATATTTTCCTCGAATACAATCCCAATGAAGGAAGTCTTCTATCATTTAACCTTATTTTCTAAAAGAGAGATGGGTAAGAAACATGTAGAAAATATGATCAGAATGCTACAAAATTTCATGATGCGAGGATACGCACACGCTTCTTAGAATGGAGTTGGCATTCTTTTGTTGGACTGGAGCGGACTAGTTCTTTGGCCACTGGAATCTGCTTATTATCAGTGGGAGTTGGGTTTCCCTGTGCGGGAGCAGTATCTATGAAAAATGGAGTTGGTTTATTATCTCCTGGCGTTTGGATCTTTTGCAAAGACCTGGTTTGTAACCCTTCAGATTCTAACATAACCGTCTTCCCCTTTCATGCCTTATATAGAAGAATGGTGCTTCAATTATAAAACATGCTACAGCAGAGATGGAATAGGTACTGAAGAATAGAAAGGCATGACATATTGACCAGCATTCCCTCCATCCAGAAATAAATGGATGGTCTAGGAGTATTTCAGTTCTAGATACATCCAGTTTTATCCATTTCTGCGGCATGTAATCCAACGGAGGGAGTATGATGTAAGAGCTAGGGATACGATAGGACAACACAGTAAAAAAACATTGAAAACCCACTGCAGAACCAAAGTAATCAAACCCACTGATATGAGATAGTACACTCATGCAGCTGAGGATGCAAAACTACCAGACAGTTTTCCTTACAAAAATCAACATTGTGGCCTTTAATCATACATTTTGCTACAACTAAATTTAGATCAGATAAAGGTTCGATTCACGCCGATTAACAAAATACATGCTGATGTAAAAATATAGTGATATACAACAGGTACTTACATCTGCATTGGAGCATAGAGAATTCCTGCAAGAATCTTTCCTCACAAACGATACCAGTGCAAAAATTCTTCTATCTGTTAAGCTTATTTTCTAAAAGAGAGATGGGTAAGAAACATGTAGAAAATATGATCAGCATGCTATAAAATTTCATGATGCGAGGATACGCACACGCTTCTTAGAATGGAGTTGACATATTTTTGCTGGACTGGAGCGGACTAGTTCTTTGGCCACTAGAATCTGCTTATTATCAGTAGGAGTTGGGTTTCTCTGTGCTGGAGCAGTATCTATAAAAACTGGAGTTGGTTTATTATCTCCTGGCGTTTGGATCTTTTGCAAAGACCTGGTTTGTAACCCTTCAGATTCTAACATATTCGTCTTCCCCTTGCATGCGTTGTATAGAAGAATGGTGCTTCAATTATAAAACATGCTACAGCAGAGAGATGGAATAGGTACTGAAGAATAGAAAGCCATGACATATTGACATGTATTCCCTCCATCCGAAAAAATGGATGGGTCTAGGCATATTTCAGTTCTAGATACATCTTTTTTATCCATTTCGGCAACATGTAATCCGGACGTAGGGAGTATGGTGTAAGAGCTAGGGATACGACAGGACAACACAGTAAAAAACACTAGTTGAATGTAAAACTGTATGCTAGCGGAATACGTATAGAAAAAACTAAGGCAACATACACGTGTATGATTGGGAAACTAAGATGGCATTGCAACAGAGCACCAGAACATCACTTCAATGTAAAAAAATGGTATGGTAGACAGATGAAGTACATACTGATGGATAACAATGCATAAGATATTCAGAAGCATGATGTCCAAATTAAGCAGATGGCATTGCGATAGAGTAGAATGACAGTACTTGAATTTGAAAACATGTTATCATGAATGGAATAGGTACTGAAAAACAGGAAGGCCTGACATATTTACATGCATGATCAACATGCTAAGCACATGGCATTGCAACAGAGTAGATACACTCCAGGACATTATATGCATGTTGTACCCATATCATGGGCCAAGTTAGAGCAAGGACCTTGTGGGGTGAAGAGGATTCAACATCTTTATGCAAGTCTTCTGAAGAACTGCCTTTACATGTTCCATCATATTGGGTATCATTGACATCAAGTTTATTGGCCTTTACATTGCTCCGTGAGGTTCTTTTGGATATATCAGTGTGTGCAATTATATCTGACATGCATGGAAGACAACTAGTAGTTAGATTTATGTAATGAGTGCATGTAGGAGACGACATAAATAGTAGGACTGGGGTTAACTAGCAGCAACAGGTCTCAAAAACTAAAGGGAGAACATAGATGAAAGCTACAGAATATGTATCGTTTGTACTCGAGATTAACTAGATGGCACACAAAAAAATTAAAGAACAACATAGGTAACACTAGAAGTGGTATAATACTATAATCACCTGCCTGTGGGATAGCATTGGCTGATGAATGATAACTATGGAACAGCGTTACCTAAAGAACAAGTATCTTAGATGAACTATGGAATAACGTTAACTCCTGAACAAGACCTGTAAGAGATCAACATGAATATACAGTGAAATGTGATAATCTATTTTCCATGCTTAGATGAATAACAAAGCCATAAATGTTGCACACAAGTAAGATGAGGGTACAACCTATCTGGCTACCATCCATAGGAGTGAGCATCATGTGCTGACTTGTCGACGGCCCTGCAGGTGTTGTGGCTGTCCATGTCGGGCACGCGCATTCGATGTAGGGAACTATTGAGTGGGGACTATAGCTCCCTTCTGGTGTATGCTTCCCTTGTTGGAGCAGCTGTGGTGAGTCGGAAGACGGTGTGGCTGAAGATGCAGATAACGCATAATGTTAAGAACGACACATCTCTTTGATCTGAAGAAATACACTAAGAGATCAACAGCAAGGTACAAGAGTGGTCACATGTCTGTTGACTGAAGACTAAATTGGGTCACATGGTTTTATTTTATTTTGGTACTGTCCGATCTACGTCGGATGGCTTGATGGCCGTCTTGTGCCTCCCAGCTGACACTGTTAGGAATCTTCCCCGAAGAGCCAGTGACCAACGGCAGAGCAGCCTGCCTCCGCCGTCCGTGGCCCCGGCCAAAACCCCGCTCCCCGCCCCGCCGCATTGCCATGGTTGCGCCGCCCCTGGGCCAATCCACAAAGACTCCCCGTCATCCAGATCCAGCGGCGGCAGTACCTTCAACCCACGCAACTCTAAGATAGCCATCTAAGCGCTGCTTCCGCAGCGAACTTGTGGCCCTGCACCCTTACGTTAGACACCAGCCAACCGGTAGCCTAGGAGCTCCGCCGCCTCGAGGGGTGCTGCTTCCCATTGGGAATCGATTGGCCCAGAATACAAATTCAGACAACTGACGCCTAAATAAAGTGATTTGAGATGAGGGTGCGACCTATCTGGCGGCATGGTGAAGTAGGCAGGTCCAGCTACCGAGTCGGTGAGGCCGGCGCGGTTGTGGTGGCGACCGGCGGCAGGGAAACAACGATGTCGCGACGGTCGACGGCTATGGGGAAGCAGCGCCGGGACTCTGGACGGATCCAAAGTTGGAGCCGCTCCGGCGCCGTGAACAACGGCGGGGGTGAATCGGCTCTGGTACGGTCCACGCGGCCGTCGTCGAGGCAGCTCCAGCAGCACGGAGTAAGAGACACACGGCCCAGTGCACGACGGCAAATGGACAGCGTCTCCGGCATTAGGGAGGAGGGCGACTGTGAAATTGGTGCGGTGGGGCGCCATGGAGGAGGGGCTGAGGTTTCGCGGCTCGGGAGAAGGGAGCTTCCGGGGAGAAGGTGATTTGGCGCCCACGAGGTATGAATGGGGGGGAATTGGGAGGGGAGTGGAACCATGTTTTACGGACGTATTTGTCTGAAATGTGAGGGGGGTTACAGTTCTACCCCTGCCTTTAGGCTTCTCAGCTTGGGTCTGTGTATTGAGGGTCAGGGATAGTAGAGTAACTTTGCTTCTCCCCAAATAGTGGGCGGGAGCGATTTCGGGCGAGGAGGGCGTGTTTTGAAATATAGTGGGCGCGAGCAATTTCGAGCGAGGAGAGCGTGTTTTGAAATAGTGGGCGCGAGCTATTTCGGGCGAGGAGAGCATGTTTTGCCGACCATGGTTTATGAATTGTTCGGCACATGTCATTTCAGCCGAGGAGAAGGCGCACTTGGATGAAGTTACGAACCTACCCTCGATGTACAACGGGCCAATTAATGCGTGTCCCACATAGGACGGTAATTTCGCGTCTCCCATTTATTTGCTCGGGTGAATTCCACCGAGCAGAGGATGTTTAACGGTTCGTTCAAAATTTGGGAGAACGAGCATCCACGTCTACCTTACCAAGTCGATTCGAATCAAATTTTGAAATATTAGCTTGCCACTTCTTTTTTAGATGGAGAGATGATGCTCGGGAGTAATGTGTTTTTACATGCTCGTTGCTAGCAATTTACTATATGACAAATAGTTGACCCACTCAAAAACGGGAATCAAACCAAAAATGAAATATCTCGATTCAATGAAATAGCTCATTCACCAGGTCAAAATAGAGAACTAAATCCAAAATTGAACACCTCAATCGAGTAGCATGTTGTATAGTATTATAGTACTCCATGAACATGTTGAAAGTCAAATTAATGAACTTGTTTGATATACACATATATCCGTTCATGTGTGGATTGCAGACAACATGTTCTCCAATTTAAATATTTGAATGCAAGTTTATATCGAAACATGGTTTATATCAGTCTTTGATGCATAAAACGCG
>NC_057814.1:103846655-104049028 GCF_018294505.1 Triticum aestivum | reverse complement strand
TTCTGTCGCACGCATTCAACACACAAACCTTGTTGGTCCCTATCGCTTTCTCTCCATCTCTCTCTCTCTCTCTCTCTCTCTCTCTCTCTCTCTCTCTCTTTGTGTGTGTGTGGGGGGGTCTTTCTAGTTCGCATGCATATATACTCCATCTATAGGTCTCTCTCGCACACTATGTATGATTCCCTAGTCCAAGCTAGATATGTTGGGTGCACTCATCGTACGCACACAAATTCCTTGGCTCGTTGCCCGTAACTCTCTCACGCACCACTCTGTCGTCTCGGAGCTCTTCCCCCTCTCTCTCAAACTCTCCATCTATCACACATACACATGCATATCTCACTCGCACTCGATAGGCCCATCTAAAACTCTATCTCTCTCCCTCGTTCTCTCTCCATCTAACACGCACACACACACAATCTCATGCCTAGCTAGCTGAGTATGATGGTCTCTCACTCAATTGTAGGCACACGCAGTTCCCCTATATGTATATGACTAGCTAATCTTAGTGTCCATCACAAACATGTGCATGGTCTATCTCGATTTCTCTCGGGGCATCTTTCTATCGCGCACGCACCTCCCTCGATCTCCCACCCATATAGTCCCCTCACGATCTCAAGGGGGTCTCTCTATCACAAACACACCCTCTCGCCCTTCCCATGCGTCCATGTTCTCCATGTGTCCGTATCGACCTTTGTTCCTTGTTGGCCAGACCTCTATTGACATGTGCTATAGGGGTGTCTCTCTCCGTAGCAAACAATCACACACTAGCTATCTTCGTGTATCTCCTCGCCTCGCTTTTCTATCTCGGAGATGCATGCGTGATATGTTCACCTAAGAAACGAAAAAACACACTCTATCTCTAATTTATCGTTTGTTGTCACTTTCTCTTTCACACACATACTCTTTTTGCACACTTACTCATTCTCCTTCACACGCACTTGATCTCTCTCAACTTAGGCACTCTCCTCGGTCCATAGCATATTGATTTATTGAAAAGTCAAACATCACAAAGTTTGACCATGTACGTGGAGAAAAACAATTACATCTAGAACGGCAAACATATACCATTAGATTCACCACGAGATGTAGTTTCGTATTATGTATCTTTGGTATTGAAGATATAAATAACATTTGTGTGAACCTGATCAAAGTTTCCAAAGTTTGACTTCTAAAAAAATTACATGCACTGCATTATCGAGCGAATGGAATATCTCTTTCCCCCTCTCAGCTATGTGACGCACCAATCAGCCTTATCGGGGCTCCTCAATCTCTCTCAAACTTTATACCTCCCTGGTTCACACATACACATGTCTCGCTCGCGCTATACGTATAGACCCATCCAACACTCTCCGCCCTTGTTCTCTCTCTATGTGACACGCACCCCCCTAATAAGTACCATAATCCCTCACTCCATCATAGGCGCAAGCACTCCCCCCCACCCCCCTAAGTATGATTATCTCTCACTAGCCATCAGGAACACACGTATTGTCTCCTTCCATCCATATGTCTATCTCGATATCTCTCGGGGTATCTTCTATCGCGCACACACCTTGTCACTCGATCTCCCACCCATGTAGTCCCATCACGATCTCCAGGGGATATCTCTATGACAAACATACACTCTCTCCTCCCCATGTCTGCATTTTCTCGTACGTTTCTCTCGACCTCTCTCCCTTGTTTGTCAGACCCCTCTTGGCCACGTGCTAGGGGTCTTGCTCTCTCGGTTGCAAACAACCACACACTATCTCCTCACCTTGCTTCCGTTGTCGAAGATGCATGTGTGATATGTTTGCATAAGACACACACGTTTTTTCTCGACTTTTATCGAGTGTTGTCCATGTGTCTTTCACACACGCACACACACTTTTTTCGCTCACTCTTTCTATTTCACACACTCTCTCTCTCTCTAGTTAGGGGCCCTCTCACGTCCATAAGCATATGGATGTTTTGAAAAGTCAAACCTCAGAAAAGTTTGACCAGGTATATGTCGAGAAAAACATTTACATCTGGAACGATCATTAGATTCATCACAACATGTACTTACATACTATCATTTATCTTTGGTATTGTAGATATAAGTAATTTCTTTATAAACTTGGTTAAAGTTTCAAAAGTTTGACTTTTAAAAAAATGCTAGAACTACATTATCGAACGGAGGGAGTAGCTATTTCTCCCTCTCTCTGCTATGTCTCACGGGCCTCCCCTCTCACATGAACTCTCTATACCGACGGATTATACGCTCACTGTGTCAGCGTATAGCTCCGTATATTGTTTAGTTGACCGGTCAACCAGTCCACATGCTGCCTTGTCAGCTCGTGTTCTGTATCTTCGTGTGCTGGCCCATGTGGCAGTGGGTGAAAATAAGTAAACTAGAGGCCCATCTGACACGCGGTGAAGTAAACAAAGTTGAAACCACTCGGGGTAGCACCCCGCATGCTAGTAAATTGAGGGTGCATTGAGGACACACTTCTTCCGCGTGGAGGACGCACTCGCACAGAATTCACCACTGCGCGGCGGCATGCACAGAAGGACGCACTCGCGCACACCCAGCAAACAACACACACTAGCACATGTGTACACTAGCGTCGCCGCCGGTTGAGATGGACGGCGAGGCAGCCAACAAGCGAAGGCGGCTCGAGCCAAGACCGCATCCGGCGAGCCTGGACTTCATCAGCAGCCTCCCCGACGACATGCTGCTCGTCATCATCGGCCTCCTCCCCACCAAATCTGCCGTGTGGACAGCCCTGCTCTCCCGGCGGTGGCGCCCCCTCTGGCGCCATGTCCCCCTCAACCTCACCGTCGACAGCTGCCTCTGCGACCGGGATTGCAAACGCATGGCCGCAGTCTCCAAGAACCTTTCATCGCACCCTGGGCCAGCCAGATGCCTTGACATCCGCATGTTCAGTACCAACTGCAAGGTCCAACCCAAGTTCGACGAGTGGTTCTTATCCCCCGCCCTAGATCAGCTCGAGGAGCTCAGCTTTGAAGCTGGACGATGTCGCTCTCTACCGCCGTCCGCGCTCCGCCTCGTGCCAACACTGCGTCGCGCCAGCTTCAGCTCCTGCTATCTTCCCCAGATTAATGTCGCGCCCGCCATTCTTCTCCCTCAACTCAAGCAGCTCGACCTCTTCGACGTTGTCATCTCGAATAAGGCTATGGAGCACCTGCTCCGCAGCTGTACTGCGCTCGAGTACCTTCGTCTTGATCAGATCCATGGGTTCATTAGCCTCCACATCGCCTCGACGAATCTCCGATGGATTTATGTGTCTTGCTGGCCCCGCAGCAAGACATCAATTGGGAAGAGATCACTCCAGCTGTTCCACGTTATGGTCATTGAGAATGCGCCTTTCCTTGAGAGATTGCTTGTATCGGATCTAGAAGGTCCAACAAAAATCAGGGTCATTGACGCACCGAAATTGATAGCGTTGGTGCACTCGTCTGCCAAATTCTCCGAACTCTTTATTGGATCCATAATCGTTCAGGTACATCACTCATCTTCTTCTCCGTCTTCTTGAAATTCACATTTTTAAATTTCTTCTTGATGTATTTACGACCGTCTTCCAGAAAATGATTCCCACAAGCTTGACCCAGTCTATGCGCACAGTGAAGATCTTGGCAATAAAATCTATCGGCCCCAATCTGGATCAAATGTTGGATTCCTTACATGCTTTCCGTGCATGGAGAAGCTACTCATGGAGGTGAAACTTCTTTCCTATTAGTAAACGGTAATCACAACGTAGCTCGATTTTTTCATAATTTTCGCAAATTACAATGACAAGTGTAGTGTTCAGAACTGCATCTACGCACTGCACCGAAAGAAATGTTTTTAGTATTTTTTCTCACGTGATCACCTGCATCGTTTTTGTTGTTGTACTACTATAGTAGCCTAGGCTAGTCATAGTGGAAACTAACTCTATGGTTACCCTAAGAGCAAGTACTACCTCCGTCCTGGTTTACTCTTCCTATTTTGTAGTATCAAAATTTGACCATAGATTTAAGTGACAAAATGTTAATGCATGTCACTAAGAACTATATCGTTGGATTCGTATTTGAACATAATTTCAAATGGTGTAATTTTTAGTGACATGCATTGGCATTTTCTTACATAAATATATGGACAAAATTTTATACTAAATAAGAGGTAGTACAAAAGTGGGCTATAACGGCCCTCCACTATGTAGGCCAAAACACGTGCCAAATTCACTTGTGATGCATTTAGCATTGATGCCCCTCCAATGCTCACCTGGTGCCCCAATCTGGATCACCTACTTTGCTCCGGTGCTGAAAAAACACTTGTGTGGGAGAGAGAGAGGACCGAGGTAATAAAAAAACACTTGTTCGGGAGAGTGAGAGGCTGGTGTAGTTGGTTTGATTGATTTGTTTATACATGTGGGTCTGTGTGCACAGCGGTGCCAACTCTCTCACATCGCGAGAGCGGTGCCAAAATCTTTTGATTTGACATCGATGCGTATTATGTGGCATACTTTTGCGAAAACTGGCATCGGCCACATAGTGGAAGGCAACAAATGCCCAAGCTCTTCACGTACTCCTAGGTAAATGAGAGGAAAGAGAAAGAGAGAGAGAGAGAGAGAGAGTGAAAAAAATATCACTAGCCAACCAACCCTATCGTATGAGCGAATGATATTGGTACCTCTTGATGACATGGCAATCTTATACAGCCAGTTGCTCTAATATGTTCTCTTCTTTTGCAGATAAAAAAAGACCCAAAAGTGAAAAATGTGCTGCACTATAAGAACCTCATCGAATGCCTTGATCTCCATCTTACAGAAATTGATTTGATCGACTACCGAGGCAGCACATCTGAGATAAAATTGGCCAGGTTCTTTGTTCTGGAGGCAAGTGTGCTCAAGGTAATGAGGTTTGGCGTTCTCTGGCGCAATAATGAATGGCGTGCTGATCACCGCAAGCGTCTAAGCCTAAATGACAAAGTCTCCGCAGAAGCTGAATTTATTTTTGAAACATCAAGTGGCCAGAGACTCGAAAACTTTTTTGCCCATTAGTGACTTGTCAGGGTGGCGGATTTTAGTTTGTACGATAATGCTGCATCCACCTAAAGTAACGAATGTTCTTACGTAA
The DNA here is from genome assembly GCF_018294505.1 of Triticum aestivum. Taxonomy (NCBI): domain Eukaryota; kingdom Viridiplantae; phylum Streptophyta; class Magnoliopsida; order Poales; family Poaceae; genus Triticum; species Triticum aestivum. Next base: position 104,043,931 of record NC_057814.1, on the reverse strand, counting down.
ACTTCCTAGTAACTCCCTCTTCGTAGGTGCAACATTACTCCTAACATTTGTAATATCAGTTTGAAACTTGTAATATTGTCGTATCCTATTCCTGCGTTTTCAAAATCCTACGAATAAACAGGTCCTGAGTTGGTGATGATGTTGTGCCTGCCATCTTTCACCAATAGCCGTCGGATCTAGATCTGACGCATACAAACCAAACTTCTCCAGTTTTGCAAAAGGATGCCCACACTTGTTCCCTATTTACAAACAACTCCTTGTCTCTCACAATCAGCCTTATCTCCTCCCCACCACATCTAGAAGGCCATGGAAAAATCTGGCGCGATGGCCGCTACCAACGTCGTCCACCCCCCAATCTTGGTGTTCCGTGCAATGCACGGGAATCTACGCACGGGAAATTATGTCGAACACGGCTAGTTGTAAGCAGGCTAGGTCTACAGCCATGATGATAGTGACTGCAGACGGTGAGGCTCACTATGGTATGCCGAACACGGCGCTTATACTCAGGTGTCATCTCCGGCGTAGGGTCTTGTCACTTCACTGTGAGCAGCAGCACGTAATAATTTGACCAACCGGTAGTACAGTGCCACTACATTGGTAGTACTACTACTAGTACTAGCACCACCGTCTAGATTTAGTAGTACTACCACGTCCATCTGGATTTAGTATTTGACTAGCAATATCTAGTAATGCATGTGACAAAAAATGTACTACTCCCTCTGTAAATAAATACATGGTGTATTGTTTTATTCCTATCAGTGAGATAACATAATGCCTTTTTGCTACTTAATAGGATTACATGCAATGAACTAACCACTGCATGTGATGTTTGCTAGTCTCAAGTCATTGAAAGCATGCACGGCCCACATCTCTCATTGGTTGATATGTCACGAAATAAGAAACGAGGAGGGAGTTAATGTACCGTGCCTAAGTGTTTTGGGATTATTTGGTTTTCGTAAGGTGACTTACACAACATTTTTGGTTACATGCATTAACATTTTATTAGTTAAATCAAAGGTCAAAACTTATCGCAAAATGCAAAGGGGACCAATAAACCAGTAAACATCAAAGTTCTCTCGTTTGGCCCCAACTAGAAGTCCGGTGAGATGACTATACTGCACCAGCACGGAGGGAGACGCAGCTTCATTGACTTACTGCACCTGCCTTTGGGTGTATGACACGTGGGCCCAACGGGTGGCTGGCCAACCTGTCATACAACCAAAGGCAGGTGCAGTAGAGGGAAGAGGAGTAGATGGCTGTCACGACCGGTTTTCCAATAAAAATATTTATTGAGAAACCGATCCCTTTTACGGACCAATAGAGAAGAATCCTTCTCACTGGTAGACAATATCTTGATCACAGAAGAGAAACCAGGAGTACTAAATATAATACAAGGTTGAGCGGAGACTGCTCAACAATTTATTACAAGCACGTCAATAATACTTAAAGGTGGATAGGGTGGCATAACTACTAACTCACAATAAAAGCGGTGGTGGAAATATCACAGCGAAGTGGGTGATATGACTCCTGAATCTAACAGCTCTTCGAGCGTCGGAGTGAGGCTCGAGGATACTTATTGTGGGTGGCGGAAGCGTATATAATACAAGTGACCAATATCCAGGATCGCACGGGACTGACTGGGATTCCTCTAGGCGTCGGACTCACTATCAAACTCTTCATCCATGAGATCGCCTTCGTCAACATCTGGCCAAATCAACAAGCCAGGTGAGTACTATGAAAGTACTCGCAAGACAGTTTGGACATAAGATATAACAAATGCAAACATGATGCATATGAACAGATTAATAGAGCGCACTCAGACAATGAGATAGCCATGCATGGCAAATAAAAGGGAAGTCGGGCGGTAGTCCTCCCGATATCCCAATGTAATACTGAAGACCAATCGAGTGTCTGAATGACTCCTCGAAAGGATACAAAAGGAAATAACAATGCCGCAGTCGGGCGTCAAGGCGACACCACATAAAGGGCTTATAATGGAAAATAAATGACAGTGAGTGCCACAGTCGGACGTCTAAGCGACATCACATAAAGGGCTTATAATGGAAAATAAATGACAGTGCGAGCCACAGTCGGACGTCTGAGCGACATCACATAAAGGGCTTATAATGGAAAATAAATGACAGTGCGTGCCACAGTCGGATGTCTGAAGCGACATCACATAAAGGGCTTATAATGGAAAATAAATGATAGTGCGTGCCATAGTCGGACGTCTGAGCGACATCACATAAAGGGCTTATATGAAAAGTAAATAACGAGCGTGCCACAGTCGGACGTTTGAGCGACATCACATAAAGGGCTTATATTTCAAAACTTAATATTTCAGTAGCTCATGAATTTAAATCATTCCAAGGGAATATTCAGGTACGAGATAAATAAAAGATTAGTCTGTCCACAGGAATAACAATTCAAACGAGTATACCACTCAAGCTTGTTCATCCGGGATTTACCACGGGGACTGATATAGGGACTGACATGGATATGGATATACTGGCCATGGTCCTTGACCATGGACACGATGACTCGGAAGGATTTGACTCTGCAGAGTTTGTACTATTTAACCACAGCCAACAGATTTCAGTAGTCACAAGGGACTAGTTCCGTTTACGGTGTTTTAGGAGAAACACATCTAACCAGTACACACCCATTCAACATTCCGATGCCAGGAATCACCCTCGGCAACGTTCAAGAAAAACTTTGAGACGGGGAGGCTACAACCTCGCGTAGCATGGGATCAAATTTATATACGCGCGCTCTAAGGGGTGCCCCCCTCTCGGTCCCAACCGGAAACACCCATGCCCCCTGACCGGATGACTGGCTTTAATCCAGGGCCATGGAACCCTCATCCCGGCCCCTCTATTTGGTGTGTACAAGGAAAGAGGTTAACAACTTACTAAACCGTATTCTTTGCAGAAAACATGTGGCGGCACGAAAGGGGAAGAACGATAACGTGACTCAGTCCACGTTAACGTCGGAGTTTATTGGATGACGTAAGGCTAGCATGCTACAACAATACCACCTTACTGCCTTTCATGTCACCACATGACTAGGCCATCTCTCAACAAAAATTACGATAACTTCGAAACACACGGTCAGTTGCCTTGCATGCAACGTAAATACTCAGCGATGCTCATATGCCATGCACAAACCATTCAAGCAAACATGCAAAACACCTATCATATCAAAGGTTCAAACATGCTTGCCTGGTTCGGAGAAGTCGGAGTCTAGCTCAGCGAAGTTCGCGGCTCCGTCACCTCCTCCGGAACCTACGGTATACGAAACCGTACACTAACGTGAAAATCGTCGCGTGCACAAAAATTGTTCCAAAAATTTTCCAATTAAATACTATAAAAAACTAGACAAAATTATAAGACTGACAGAAAAAGAATCAATCAAAAATCATCTTTTATAAAAAAAGTTATAAGGGTTTTAGTCCAAGGACTGATCTGTGATGAAACAGAAAAGAAACAGGGGCTTGTTTGACAAACCAGAAAACGGTTCGGTAGGAAATGCGCCAGTCCAAAGAGAAAGAGCATTTTGCCCGAAGGCGCTACCATAAAACGGTTCGGGGGGGGGGGAAAGAAGAGAGGCTGACGGGGGGGTCCCACCCGTCAGGTTTAAAACTCCAACGGAGCTCGCCGGCGCCCGAAGGCTGCGGTGGCCGCCGGCGTTGAACCACGGTGAGGCAGAGAGATCGGAGGGTACCAAGAGGTTCAGGGTGTTCTTCCGCGTCGGTGGGTGGTGGACTTGGCCGTCGGAGAGCACCACGTCGACGGCGACACTTTCTTCGGCGGACGGTGGTTCGGGCGATGGTGGAGTACTCCGGTGGGCGCTGCAAACTCCAAATTGAAGCTCGGGTTAGAAGAGTGGATGCATTAGGAAGCTACTGGCAAGAGCTGAGAGGTAGAGGTGCACGCACGGGGGTGAATCGAGCTGGACCCTCTGGCGGGTCGAGGCGGCCGGAGTTGGGGAAGAAGGCTCCCTCGGGGCTCTTCCAGTGGCTTGGCGTGGTATTGGTGGAGTGCAGAGGTGGTGTGGGTTCGAGTTCGAGCTCGGGGCCTCCTTTTATAGGCGATCTGAGGGGGTGGCCGTGAACGGGATAGCTCCGACGAGCGATTACGGCGAGGCAGAGGTTGGGCAGGGGGTTTAGGCGGCTAGGCACCATCAGGGAGGATCACTGGTGCCGTTCCCCCGCTAAACTTCGGTCGGGCTAGGCGTAATGCGCCGATCCTCGACGGGGTGGCCGTACGGGCACGGCGGCGGCAGGGAGCGCACTCCGCGCCTAGCAGTTCACGACGACGGATGGCAGCGTGCACGGGTGAGTGGGTGGCCACGCGGCGGCCTCCGGTGGCTTGGGCGGCGCTGGACGGCGCCGTCCACGCTGCGCCTCTCTCTAGCAGCCGCAAAGCCGCTGCTGCCGTCGCTCACGGGGTGGCGCACCTCCTCCTGCTCGTCGCCGACGCCCGCAAGCTTCCAGGCGATCGTGCGGCGCAGGGATAAGAAGGAGGGAACAGGGAGCAAGGCGCCACCGTGGTACTGGCGAGATCGACAACGGGCTCTGAAGAAAACGACAGCAGTTACTGAAACTGTTACTCTGAATTTCTGAACATTGATAGCAACAGTGCCCATCAGGTGCTTGACGAAATGATTTGGCATGAAGAAATTTTTTTCTGGAGCTGGGACTTGGTGAGGTGACCTCTCAATGCATCGAGAGGCTGCCTGAATTTTCTCAGATTTTTAGGAGGAGAAAACAATTGAATTTCATCAAATTTGGCAAATATGGTCCAAACTTGCAGCAAACACAATTTGAAATATTTGAACTGGAGGCCAGTGGATCTTCACGGATCTTGGTTGAGGGCTCTAAGGACTAGCTAGGGAAATTGGTTTGGAGGCAAAACTCAAAGTAGAAAGGGTAGCTCCTTTGTAAATCTCCAACAGCCAAAGTAGAGGGCAGAAATTATTTTTGATAAGAATTAAATGGAAGAAAATTTATGGGGAGGTTCAAACTGCTGGATTTGAAGTATATCATGACACAAAGATGGGGAAAGGCTTTTGGGAGGGGATTTCCACTTGGGTCATGGCAAGACGGATTTTTTTGAAAGGGGAAAAGATCACTCCAAATGCCATAGGGCTATTTAAAAGATTTTTCAAAGGAAATTTCCCAAATGAAAAGCATTTGGTTTTGAGTCCAAATAAGAAGGGAAAACCTCCAAGACCAAAAATCAAGTCTTGGGTGAATCCAAACAAAACATTTGTCATAAAAGAATTTTTTTGAGAGGGAGAGTTCTTTAGAAGAAAATTTTAAATAACATCCCTCAAATCAAATAAAAGTTTGGAAAAGCCAATTAAAAATTTTGGGTGTCACAACACCTACCCCCTTAGGAAAAATCTCGTCCTCGAGATTTCAGCTGATCCTCAAATAGATGTGGGTACTCTACCTGAAGAAAATCTTCTCTTTCCCATGTAGCTTCATCCTCGGTGTGATTGCTCCACTGAACCTTGAAAAAATTTATCGTTTTCTGACGGGTCCTCCTTTCAGACTCTTCCAATATCTTCACTGGCCGCTCTCTGTAGGTGAGGTCTGGTTGCACATCAATGATTTCATGAGATACATGCTTCTCCGGGTTGTTCACACATTTCCTCAACTGTGAGACGTGAAACACGTCGTGGACGTCTGACAGCTCTTTGGGTAGGTCTATCTGGTAGGCTACTGTGCCTCTTCATGCAACTATACAGAAGGGTCCAATAAATCTCGGGGCTAGCTTCCCCTTAATTTTGAACCGTTGCAGGCCTCGCATAGGAGACACTCGTAGGTATACGTAATCACCGGGTTCAAAGCTGACCTCACGATGTTTTCGATCGTAATAGCTCTTTGTCGGCTTTGAGCTGTCTTGAGTCTGTCCCTGATCTGTTTAACTTTTTCCCTCGGCTTCCTTGAGCATGTCTGGGCCGAAGATACGACTGTCACCTGTCTCTGACCAATTTAGTGGGGTACGACACCTCCGTCCGTACAATGCTTCAAAGGGTGCCATTTGTAAGCTGGCTTGGTAACTGTTGTTGTAAGCAAACTCGGCATATGGCAAACTTTCTTCCCAGCTGGATCCATAGGTGAGCACACAGGCTCTCAGCATGTCCTCTAGGATTTGGTTTACGCGTTCCGTTTGTCCATCCGTCTGAGGGTGGTACGCTGTACTGAATGCTAGTTGCGTGCCCAGAGTTTGTTGTAAGTGATCCCAAAGTTTGGAGACAAATTGAGTGCCTCGGTTGGATATTATAGTCTTTGGGACTCCATGCAAACAAACTATACGGGAGAGATAAAGCTTGGCTAGCCTTTGAGTGGAGTAGGTCGTCTTCACGGGAATGAAATGTGCTACCTTGGTTAGCCTATCTGTGATGACCCATATGGCATCATTTCCGCGTTGCGATCGAGGTAGTCCAACGATGAAGTCCATTCCAATTTCATCCCATTTCCACTCAGGTATCCGGTTTGGCTGTAGCAGCCCTGCTGGCTTTTGATGCTCGGCTTTAATGCGCTGATAGGAATCGCAACAGGCAATGAATGCGGCTATGTCCCTTTTCATACCGTGCCACCAAAATCTTTCATGTATGTCTTTGTACATTTTGGTTCCTCCAGGGTGGATCGAATATGGGGCGGTGTGGCTTTCGGTTAGGATTTGTTGCTTGAGTTCCTCAATATTTGGTACGCAAAGTCTCTCCCCGTACCATAATATTCCTTCATTGTCTGTGACGAACTCTGAAGCCTTGCCAAGGCTCATCTTCCTCCTTATACCTTCGATGTTGGGATGTCCATGCTGAGCCTTCTTAATTTGTTCCATTAGGGTGGGTTGTATCTCCAGATTTGATACATTGCCCTCAGAGACTAACACCATGTTGAGTCTAGCGAACTCCTGCTGAAACTCAGGCCTCAAGTTCTGTGGACTGTCGTTGCCCGGGTTGGGGTTCTGACTAAGAGCATCTGCCACTACATTTGCTTTCCCTGGATGGTAGTGAATGCCGACATCATAGTCCTTGACCAATTCCAACCAGCGTCGTTGTCGTAAATTTAGCTCTGGTTGTGTGAAATATATTGAAGGCTCTTATGGTCCGTATATATTTCACAACGATTTCCCAACAGAAAGTGCCTCCACTCCTTGAGGGCATGGATGACCGCTGCTAGCTCCAAGTCATGAGTTGGATAATTTTCCTCATGCTTCCGTAGTTGCCTGGAAGCATACGCGACAACTTTGCCGTCCTGCATCAATACGCACCCGAGGCCCTTCCGGGATGCGTCACAAAACACTTCGAAATTCTTGTGTATGTCTGGCACGATCAAAACTGGTGCTGTTGTTAGTTTCTTCTTGAGTTCTTGGAAGCTTTTCTCGCATGCTTCCGTCCATACAAATTTCTTGTCTTTCTTGAGCAACTGTGTCATTGGTTTTGCCACAGTGGAGAATCCTTCAATAAATCTTCTGTAATATCCGGCCATTCCTAGGAAACTCCGCACATCTGTCACGTTGGCTGGTGGTTTCCAGTCAAGTATGGCTTTGACTTTTTCTGGGTCTACGGCCACGCCTTCTTGGGTCAATATATGGCCTAGAAAACCAACTTGTCTTAGCCAAAATTCACACTTGCTAAATTTGGCGTACAATTGATGTTTCCTTAATTCTCCCAAAACAATTCTGAGATGTTCAGCATGCTCTTCTGGTGTCCTTGAATATACCAGAATATCGTCAATGAATCACCACAACAAATTTGTCCATGAATTTCATAAACACTTTGTTCATGAGGTGGACGAAATATGCGGGGGCGTTCGTCAGTCCAAACGGCATTACTGTGAACTCATATAATCCGTATCTGGAGGTGAATGATGTCTTAGGGATATTTTCTGTCCGCACTTTTAATTGATGATACCCCGATCTCAAATCAATTTTTGAGAACACCTTGGCTTGTGCGAGCTGGTCAAACAAATCATTTATCCGTGGCATCGGATATTTGTTTTTGATGGTGACCATATTGAGAGCTCCATAGTCTATACACAATCTCAGTGTCCCATCCTTTTTCTTGGCGAATAATACTGGCGAACCCCATGGTGAGGAGCTGGCTCGAATAAATCCTTTGTCCAGTAATTCCTTTATTTGCTTCTTCAATTCTACCAACTCTGAGGGTGCCATTCTATACGGTTTCTTGTAGATGGGGGTGGTGCCAGGTGCTAGTTCAATGCTGAACTCTATCTCTCGGTCTGGTGGCATGCCTGGTAGTTCTTCAGGAAATACGTCTGGAAACTCGCACACCACTGGAACTTTTCTCAATTCTGAAATGTCTACTTTGTTCAACTTTGGTTGCCGTGACCGTGGTCTCTCTTGAGCTGTAACCTTTATTGTCTTGCCGTGATGATGAGTGAGAATCACAATCCGATTGAAACAGTCAATAAATCCTTTGTTGGTGGTCAACCAGTCCATCCCTAGGATGACATCCAGTCCTTTATTTTCCAACACGATGAGATTAGCCTGAAACCTTAGTCCTTCGAATTCAATAATCACTCCTTGGCAGTAACTCTGAGTGATCTGCTTATTTCCGGGGGACTTGATGATCATAGATTTTTCCAAAGGAAGTATCGGAAAACCATGTTGCAAAACAAAACTCTTCGAAATGAATGAGTGAGAAGCTCCAGAATCAAACAAAACCGTGGCAGGTATTGTGTTGACAGGGAACGTACCGAGTACGATGTCTGGGGCGTTCTGTGCTTCTTCCCTGGTCACATGGTTCAGGTGACCCTTCCTGTGATTGTTGTTGGGATTGAAATTGTTGCGCTTGGGGGCTGGATTATTCCCACCATTGTTCGGCTTGGGGGCCGAGTTCCTTGGTTTTGGGCACTGTTTGGCATAGTGCCCTTCTTCACCACAAGCATAGCAAGTGACCCCTGGACGGTATGTAAAGTCCTTGTCCCTTGAATGAAACTGTCTGGTTGGCCTTTGAGCAGTAATCGTGGATTTTCTCGCTTCACTCCTCTGAGCATCACTCTTGCTTCGGTTGTTGCGAGCAAGAGTCGTCTTGTCCCTCTTTCGCTTACGAATATCCTCCAGACTGCGGCGCTCATTCTCCAAAGTAATGGCCTTGTCAACCAGAGTTTTGAAATCTGGGAAAGTGTGTACGACCAGTTGGCATTTTAGTGCTGGCGCCAGGCCGTCCAAAAACTTTTCCATCCTTTTGTTCTCAGTCATATGCTCATCGTAGGCATAACGAGATAGCTGGGTAAACTGACTGTTGTGTTCCGTCACTGTCATGCCTCTCTGCTTGAGGTCATCAAATTCCCTTTTCTTGATTTTTATGATGCTCCTGGGGATGTGTGCCCCACGAAAACCTTCCTTAAACTCCTCCCAGGTGATGTTATGTTCACTGGGATGCATGTGTAGGAAGTTCTCCCACCATGCTGCAGCTGCTCCAGTGAGATAGTGAGGTGCATAAAGCACCTTCTCATGATCAGAACATTGAGCAATAATCAACTTTCTTTCGATGTCACGAAGCCAATCATCGGCTTCAAGCGGCCTATCAGTGTGAGCAAACGTTGGAGGGCGTGTCTTCTGCAGTTCAGACAACTTGGAGTGTGGTTGGTATGGCTCACGGTGATTCCCCATATTGATGACATGATTCATCATTTCTTGGTGTTGCTGTTGGCTTTGTTTGAAAAGGCGGCATACTTGAGATAAGGGTGCCTCGCTGTCCTGTTGACTAGACTGTCCATGAGTGAAGTTGTTGCTTGTCTGTGTTCCATAAACTTCTTCTGGGGGATTTGGCATGGAACGAGTCCACGGACGAGACATTTTCCACTCTGGGGTATTATTTTGCAAAACTCATGAGAAGAACTGTGTGGCACAAGGAAAATCTTGCAAAGACGAAAACTTTAAAAGATCTCAAGATTTTTCAAGAACGTAAATGATTTTGCACGGAGAAGGACTGCTTAGCACATATCTTACACGCGATACGCAAACATACGATACATCACTCAGGACGTGCGTACACACTCCTGACATGTTATTTAGGCTAGCACACTCCTCCGGGATCCTACATGATGCGCACACAAATACTACAAACTTAAGTACATATAAAACATATCATCCATGCAGGCACAACGCGCGGCGACTAGGCGCACTCAGTCGGAGATGGTGAAGACGTCCTTCCCCTTGCCGAGGGTAAGACCCAGCGGTGCAGGAGACTCAACCTCCACCTCCTCCCTAATAGGCTCCAGGCGCGTAGCACTGCGCTGAGGTGATGGCGCGGGTGCGACAGGCGGTAGTGCGGGTGCGGCAGGCGGTGCAGCTCTGACTGGAGTAGGAGCAATGACCCGGTCGAACTCCTCAGTGGTAGGCAGACGGCGAGCAGTGGCCAAAATGGCAGGTGAATAGGACGCTGAGGACGAGACGTACGTCAGTGGCGGTGCCATGTGGAGAAGCTCCTTCCTGCTGGCAGAACCGCCCCGAACTAAGTCCATCCGGGCAGCCACAAGATCGTCCACGAGGTTGTCGAAATCTTCCTCCAGAGCTTTGAGATACAAAACAAGCATCTCGATAGCTTCATCTCGCTCTCCCCTACGGCAGGCGAATGCAGAGTGACAAGTATATGGCACATGGCATGGGAGGTAGCGGTAGCGACGAGTCTTCATCGAAGGAAGAATGTCCCGAAGGCGAGCTATCGCCTCACGGGCAGCCATCTGCATGGCATGCCTCTCCGTAGGCATGGCCCTTCCCACAAAACGGAAGTGGCGAGACGCAGAACGTCCTCCCTTGAATTCCACCACGGCCTGGTGCATAGACACGTCGTCGCTGAGCTTGTGCTAGTAAAGCGTGAACTCCGGACGAGTCGCTGGCCCGATCGCGAGCTTGTTGATGGAGACGAGGAGTTTGACAAACCCCTCGGGCACATTAGTGAACACCCGAGTCTCGCAGTTGCTGCCAGCCATCTACAAAAGTAGGCAAAAATTCTGAGTAGTCCTATCATAAATTTATGATGACCAACAGAAAATAGCTACATTTGCAAAATGCTGAAAAAGCACTAAAGACGCTAATAACCGATTAGCGATCGCACCTAGTGGCTTCCTACAGTCAGCCTGGCTCTGATACCAAGCTTGTCACGACCGGTTTTCCAATAAAAATATTTATTGAGAAACCGATCCCTTTTACGAACCAATAGAGAAGAATCCTTCTCACTGGTAGACAATATCTTGATCACAGAAGAGAAACCAGGAGTACTAAATATCATACAAGGTTGAGCGGAGACTGCTCAACAATTTATTACAAGCATGCCAATAATACTTAAAGGCAGATAGGGTGGCATAACTACTAACTCACAATAAAAGCGGTGGTGGATATATCACAGCGAAGTGGGTGATATGACTCCTGAATCTAACAGCTCTTCGAGCGTCGGAGTGAGGCTCGAGGATACTTATTGTGGGTGGCGGAAGCGTATATAATACAAGTGACCAATATCCAGGATCGCACGGGACTGACTGGGATTCCTCTAGGCGTCGGACTCACTATCAAACTCTTCATCCATGAGATCGCCTTCGTCAACATCTGGCCAAATCAACATGCCAGGTGAGTACTATGAAAGTACTCGCAACACAGTTCGGACATAAGATATAACAAATGCAAACATGATGCATTTGAACAGATTAATAGAGCGCACTCAGACAATGAGATAGCCATGCATGGGAAATAAAAGGGAAGTCGGGCGGTAGTCCTCCCGAAATCCCAATGTAATACTGAAGGTCAATCGAGTGTCTGAATGACTCCTCGAAAGGATACAAAAGGAAATAACAATGCCGCAGTCGGGCGTCAAGGCGACACCACATAAAGGGCTTATAATGGAAAATAAATGACAGTGTGTGCCACAGTCGGACGTCTAAGCGACATCACATAAAGGGCTTATAATGGAAAATAAATGACAGTGCGTGCCACAGTCGGACGTCTGAGCGACATCACATAAAGGGCTTATAATGGAAAATAAATGACAGTGCGTGCCACAGTCGGACGTCTGAAGCGACATCACATAAAGGGCTTATAATGGAAAATAAATGACAGTGCGTGCCACAGTCGGACGTCTGAGCGACATCACATAAAGGGCTTATATCAAAAGTAAATAACGAGCGTGCCACAGTCGGACGTCTGAGCGACATCACATAAAGGGCTTATATTTCAAAACTTAATATTTCAGTAGCTCACGAATTTAAATCATTCCAAGGGAATATTCAAGTACGAGATAAATAAAAGGTTTGTCCGTCCACAGGAATAACAATTCAAACAGGTATACCACTCAAGCTTGTTCACCGGGGATTTACCACGGGGACTGATATAGGGACTGACATGGATATGGATATACTGGCCATGGTCCTTGACCATGGACACGATGACTCGGAAGGATTTGACTCTGCAGAGTTTGTACTTTTTAACCACAGCCAACGGATTTCAGTTGTCACAAGGGACTAGTTCCGTTTACGGTGTTTTAGGAGAAACACATCTAACCAGTACACACCCATTCAACATTCCGATGCCAGGAATCACCCTCGGCAACGTTCAAGAAAAACTTTGAGACGGCGAGGCTACAACCTCGCGTAGCATGGGATCAAATTTATATACGCGCGCTCTAAGGGGTGCCCCCGTCTCGGTCCCAACCGGAAACACCCATGCCCCCAGACCGGATGACTGGCTTTAATCCAGGGCCATGGAACCCTCATCCCGGCCCCTCTATTTGGTGTGTACAAGGAAAGAGGTTAACAACTTACTAAACCGTATTCTTTGCAGAAAACATGTGGCAGCACGAAAGGGGAAGAACGATAACGTGCCTCAGTCCACGTTAACGTCGGAGTTTATCGGATGACGTAAGGCTGGCATGCTACAACAATACCACCTTACTGCCTTTCATGTCACCACATGACTAGGCCATCTCTCAACAAAGATTACGATAACTTCGAAACACACGGTCAGTTGCCTTGCATGCAACGTAAATACTCACCGATGCTCATATGCCATGCACAAACCATTCAAGCAAACATGCAAAACACCTATCATATCAAAGGTTCAAACATGCTTGCCTGGTTCAGAGAAGTCGGAGTATAGCTCGGCGAAGTTCGTGGCTCCGTCACCTCCTCCGGAACCTACGGTATACGAAACCGTACACTAACGTGAAAATCGTCGCGTGCACAAAAATTGTTCCAAAAATTTTCCAATTAAATACTATAAAAAACTAGACAAAATTATAATACTGACAGAAAAAGAATCAATCAAAAATCATCTTTTATTAAAAAGTTATAAGGGTTTTAGTCCAAGGACTGATCTGTGATGAAACAGAAAAGAAACAGGGGCTTGTTTGAAAAACCAGAAAACGGTTTGGTAGGAAATGCGCCAGCCCAAAGAGAAAGCGCATTTTGCCCGAAGGCGCTACCAGAAAACGGTTCGGGGGGGGGGGAGAAGAGAGGCTGACGGGGGGGTCCCACCCGTCAGGTTTAAAACTCCAACGGAGCTCGCCGGCGCCCGAAGGCTGCGGTGGCCGCCGGCGTTGAACCACGGCGAGGCAGAGAGATCGGAGGGTACCAAGAGGTTCAGGGTGTTCTTCCGCGTCGGTGGGTGGTGGACTTGGCCGTTGGAGAGCACCACGTCGACGGCGACACTTTCTTCGGCGGACGGTGGTTCGGGCGATGGTGGAGTATTCCGGTGGGCGCTGCAAACTCCAAATTGAAGCGCGGGTTAGAAGAGTGGATGCATTAGGAAGCTACTGGCAAGAGCTGAGAGGTAGAGGTGCATGCACGGGGGTGAATCGAGCTGGACCCCGGGGCGGGTCGAGGCGGCCGGAGTTGGGGAAGAAGGCTCCCTCGGGGCTCTTCCAGTGGCTTGGCGTGGTATTGCTGGAGTGCAGAGGTGGTGTGGGTTCGAGTTCGAGCTCGGGGCCTCCTTTTATAGGCGATCCGAGGGGGTGGCCGTGAACGGGATAGCTCCGGCGAGCGATTACGGCGAGGCAGAGGTTGGGCAGGGGGTTTAGGCGGCTAGGCACCATCAGGGAGGATCACTGGTGCCGTTCCCGTGCTAAACTTCGGTCGGGCTAGGCGTAATGCGCTCCGTGCCTAGCAGTTCACAATGACGGATGGCAGCGTGCACGGGTGAGTGGGTGGCCACGCGGCGGCCTCCGGTGGCTTGGGCGGCGCTGGACGGCGCCGTCCACGCTGTGCCTCTCTCTGGCAGCCGCAAAGCCGCTGCTGCCGTCGCTCACGAGGTGGCGCACCTCCTCCTGCTCGTCGCCGACGCCCGCAAGCTTCCAGGCGATCGTGCGGCGCAGGGATAAGAAGGAGGGAATAGGGAGCAAGGCGCCACCATGGTACTGGCGAGATCGACAACGGGCTCTGAAGAAAACGGCAGCAGTTACTGAAACTGTTACTCTGAATTTCTGAACATTGATAGCAACAGTGCCCATCAGGTGCTCGACGAAATGATTTGGCATGAAGAAATTTTTTTCTGGAGCTGGGACTTGGTGAGGTGACCTCTCAATGCATCCAGAGGCTGCCTGAATTTTCTCAAATTTTTTGGAGGAGAAAACAATTGAATTTCATCAAATTTGGCAAATATGGTCCAAACTTGCAGCAGACACAATTTGAAATATTTGAACTGGAGGCCAGTGGATCTTCATGGATCTTGGTTGAGGGCTCTAAGGACTAGCTAGGGAAATTGGTTTGGAGGCAAAACTCAAAGTAGAAAGGGTAGCTCCTTTGTAAATCTCCAAGAGCCAAAGTAGAGGGCAGAAATTATTTTTGATAAGAATTAAATGGAAGAAAATTTATGGGGAGGTTCAAACTGCTGGATTTGAAGTATATCATGACACAAAGATGGGGAAAGGATTTTGGGAGGGGATTTCCACTTGGGTCATGGCAAGAGGGATTTTTTTGAAAGGGGAAAAGATCACTCCAAATGCCATAGGGCTATTTAAAAGATTTTTCAAAGGAAATTTCCTAAATGAAAAGCATTTGGTTTTGATTCGAAATAAGAAGGGAAAACCTCCAAGACCAAAAATCAAGTCTTGGGTGAATCCAAACAAAACATTTGTCATAAAAGAAAATTTTTGAGAGGGAGAGTTCTTTAGAAGAAAATTTTAAATAACATCCCTCAAATCAAATAAATGTTTGGAAAAGCCAATTAAAATTTTTGGGTGTCACAATGGCCCATACGCACGTGAATTCAATGCAGTCTGCACTTCTCATATAAAGGCTCCCGCCAGTCCAATCTACGAAATCCTATGCACCTATGCACCCAAGGGCAAGAGTGATCGCTCCAATCGCAAGATCAGTTGACTAGAAGCTAGACCCAGGGAGGCGATGAGCGCGAGCATCAGCCGGCTGTGCCAGATGGTCCACGATGCCGACCTGCGGCCCGGCACCGAGGAACGTCTCCAGGTAGTGCTTGAGGCCGCCAGGGCGAGGGGCCGCTTGGACGACAGCTTCATCTCCTTGTTCGATGAGGTCCTCGTCGGCTTCCTCGACAAGTTCACCGTCGTCAAGAAGCTCGCGGACGACCTTGACGTATGCCTCCAGCCCACGCGCCCAGGCTCTGCGATGCCTGCCACCCTCAACGGCCTCTATGGTGACAACCTCTTCGACGCACTGGTGGCTCTGCGACTGCCCGCCGTCGCACCAGAGAATGTTCACCTCGAGGTCGCGCTCGCCGCGCAGCGCCTGGTGCAGCAAGACACCATTGACATAATCACCCACATCTACGCGCAAATCGTCCACAAGGACTACTACATGCAAGAGGAGGACGATAGGACGCTGGCCTTCTTGGACCGCAGGGCAACCTTGGACGGCATTGTTCAGAAGCACGTTGAGCTTGCCGCCAACGCCGCTGCTCCTCACACGTCGGTTGGTGACCTGGTGGACTAGGGCATGAGGATGTCGTTGATGGATCCGTATGTATCTTTATCTTTCCGCCAAATCCATGTAGTAGTATAAGGTACTACTAGTAATTATCTTACCTTTTGCATCAACTTCACAATTTTCGTACGTACTCCATGCATCAACCGCGCCAGAACCAAACTTCTCAATACTCTAGGGAAAATCGTTATTTCTATCTATCGGTCGCACCATGGAGCAGAACAAAATTTTACAAGTTACAAGTTCAAAAGGAAAAGCCTGTCGTGTTCGCGTCGCACCCCCACACGGTTGGTCCGGCACGCCGCTCAAGGGGGAACGCGTGTTGTGTTGCATTTTCACTTACAAGTGGGACCGCAGTTGAGCAAACCGACTATCGGCAAACCCCCACCCCACCCACCGCGCGATGGCTGAGAAAACAGGAGGGAGAAGAGATGGTTGTAGCACGGACTCTGATACGTCACCGTCGTATCTACTTTTCCAAACACTTTTGCCCTTGTTTTGCACTCTAACTTGCATGATTTGAATGGAACTAACCCGGACTGACGCTGTTTTCAGCAGAATTGCCATGGTGTTATTTATGTGCAGAAACAAAAGTTCTCGGAATGACCTAAAACTCCACGGAACTTATTTTTGGAAAATAATAAAAATACTGGAAGAAGAATCCATGACAGGGGGCCTCCACCTGTCCATGAGGGTGGGGGCGCGCCCCCTGCCTCGTGGGCCCCCTGACGCTCCACCGACCTCAACTGCAACTCCATATATTCGTGTTCGGGGAGAAAAAAATTAGAGAGAAGGATTCATCGCGTTTTACGATACGGAGCCACCGCCAAGCCTAAACTCTCCCGGGAGGGCTGATCTGGAGTCCGTTCGGGGCTCCGGAGAGGGGAATCCGTCGCCGTCGTCATCATCAACCATCCTCCATCACCAATTTCATGATGCTCACCGCCGTGCGTGAGTAATTCCATCATAGGCTTGCTGGATGGTGATGGGTTGGATGAGATTTATCATGTAATCGAGTTAGTTTTGTTAGGGTTTGATCCCTAGTATCCACTATGTTCTGAGATTGATGTTGCTATGACTTTCTATGCTTAATGCTTGTCACTATGGCCCTAGTGCCATGATTTCAGATCTGAACCTATTATGTTTTCATGAATATATGTGAGTTCTTGATCCAATCTTGCAAGTCTATAGTCACCTACTATGTGCTATGATCCGGCAACCCCGAAGTGACAATAATCGGGACCACTCCCGGTGATGACCATAGTTTGAGGAGTTCATGTATTCACTATGTGTTAATGCTTTGGTCCGGTACTCTATTAAAAGGAGGCCTTAATATCCCTTAGTTTCCATTAGGACCCCGCTGCCACGGGAGGGTAGGACAAAAGATGTCATGCAAGTTCTTTTCCATAAGCATGTATGACTATATTCGGAATACATGCCTATATTACATTGATGAATTGGAGCTAGTTCTGTGTCACCCTATGTTATGATTGTTACATGATGAACCGCATCCGGCATAATTCTCCATCACCGATCCAATGCCTACGAGCTTTTCACATATCGTTCTTCGCTTATTTACTTTTCCGTTGCTACTGTTACAATCACTAAAAAACCCAAAAATATTACTTTTGCTACCGTTACCATTACTTCCATACTACTTTGCTACTAAATACTTTGCTGTAGATATTAAGTTATCCAGGTGTGGTTGAATTGACAACTCAACTACTAATACTTGAGAATATTCTTTGGCTCCCCTTGTGTCGAATCAATAAATTTGGGTTGAATACTCTACCCTCGAAAACTGTTGCGATCCCCTATACTTGTGGGTTATCAAGACTATTTTCTAGCGCCGTTGCCGGGGAGCATAGCTCTATTCTTTGAGTCACTTGGGATTTATATCTGTTGGTCACTATGAATAACTTGAAAGACGCGAAAACAAAAATTTATCCCTCAACTATGAGGGGAGGTAAGGAACTGCCATCTAGCTCTGCACTTGATTCACCTTCTGTTTTGAGTAAGCTTGCGACACCTAAACCTGCTTCTGCTATTAATTCTGATATGTCGCATGTTATTGATGATGCCACTTCTGCTATGCATGATACTTATGATGAAACTACTTCTATGCTTGATACTACTGTGCCACTTGGTGAATTTCTTGATGAACAACTTGCTAGGGCTAGAGAGAATGAAATTATTGAAACTGATAATATTGAAGATAGTGATGATGAAGACTCTCCCCCTAATAAATATGAATTGCCTGTTGTGCCCGAGGGATATGTTCTGGATGAAGAATCTGCTAGAGCCATTCTTGCTTGCAATAATAGAAGTGATCTTAAGAAGTTACTAGCTAAATGGAAGCAGCAATCTCTTAATGCTAGAATGAAACCTGACCCTGCTTGCTACTTCGCCTATCTGTGTTACTGATAAGGATTATGAATTCTCTGTTGATCCTGGTATAATTACTTTGGTTGAATCTGATCCTTTTTATGGCTATGAATCTGAAACTGTTGTGGCACATCTTACTAAATTAAATGATATAGCCACCCTGTTCACTAATGATGAGAGAACTACCTTTATATCCTTAAAATATTTCCGTTCTCATTAAAGGGTGATGCCAAGACATGGTTTAATTCTCTTGATCCTGGTTGTGTGCGTAGTCCCCAGGATATGATTTATTACTTCTCTGCTAAATATTTCCCTGCTCATAAGAAACAAACTGCTTTAAGGGACATATATAATTTTGTGCAAATTGAAGAAGAGAGTCTCCCACAAGCTTGGGGAGGCTTCTCCAATTACTTAATGCTTTGCCTAATCATCCTCTCAAGAAAAATGAAATACTTGATATCTTTTATAATGGACTAATCGATGCTTCCAGAGATTACCTGGATAGTTGTGCTGGTTCTGTTTTCAGGGAAAGAACACCGGATGAAGCTGAGATTCTATTGAATAATATGTTGACAAATGAAAATAATTGGACACTTCCTAAGCCAACTCCTGAGCCTATTCCTAAACCAACTCCGAAGAAGAGAGGTGTTCTATTTCTCAATCCTGAAGATATGCAAGAGGCAAAGAAATCTATGAAAGAAAAAGGTATTAAAGCTGAAGATGTTAAGAATTTACCTCCTATTGAAGAAATACATGGTCTTAATTTACCGCCTGTTGAAGAAACATATGATCTTAATCCTTCACTTATTGAAGAAACACATGGTCTTGATAACCCGACACATGTAGTAAAGGTAAATTCTCTCTACAGATTTGATGAAGGTGACATTCCTCACTATAAGTCTGCTAGACAATGCTTAGAAGAGTTTGATAATTTTATTGTCAAACAAGAAAACTTCAATGCTTATTTTGGTAGACAATTGAAATACAATTCTGATACGCTTGAACACTTGGGTGATTATATGTCTAGAGTTAAAGGTGAACTTAAACTCATTAGTAAACATGCTTCTATGGTTACCACTCAAGTGGAACAAGTACTTAAAGCTCAAAATGATTTGCTCAATGAATTAAATAGTAAGAATAATGATTATGCTGTTAGAGTAGCTACTAGAACTGGTAAAATGACTCAGGAACCTTTGTATCCTGAAGGCCATCCTAAGAGAATTGAGCAAGATTCTCAGAGAAATAATATAGATGCACCTAGTCCTTCTAAAAAGAAGAAAAAGAAAAATGATAGGACTTTGCATGCTTCTAGTGAACCTATTGCTGAACTACCTGAGAATCCAAAGGATATTTCTATTTCTGATGCTGAAACACAATCTGGTAATGAACATGATGAACCTAGCGATAATATTAATGATAATGTTCATGATGATGGTCAACCTAGTAATGATAATGATGTAGAAATTGAACCTGCTGTTGATCTTGATAACCCACAATCAAAGAATCAATGTTATGATAAGAGATACTTTGTTGCTAGGAAACACGGTAAAGAAAGAGAACCATGGGTTCAGAAACCCATGCCTTTTCCTCCCAAACCATCCAAGAAAAAGGATGATGAGGATTTTGAGCGCTTTGCTGAAATGATTAGACCTATCTTTTTGCGTATGCGATTAACTGATATGCTCAAAATGAATCCTTATGCTAAGTATATGAAAGAAATTGTCACTAATAAAAGAAAGATACCGGAAGCTGAAATTTCCACCATGCTTGCTAATTACACTTTTAAGGGTGGAGTACCAAAGAAACTAGGAGATCCGGGAGTACCAACTATACCATGCTCCATTAAAAGAAACTATGTTAAAACTGCTTTATGTGATCTTGGAGCCGGTGTTAGTGTTATGCCTCTCTCTTTATATCATAGACTTGATTTGAATAAGTTGACACCTACTGAAATATCTTTGCAAATGGCTGATAAATCAACTGCTATACCAGTTGGTATTTGTGAGGATGTGCCTGTCGTGGTTGCAAACGTTAATATTTTAACGGCCTTTGTTATTCTTGATATTCCCGAGGACGATAGTATGTCTATTATTCTTGGAAGACCCTTTTTGAATACTGCAGGGGCTATTATTGATTGCAACAAAGGCAATGTCACTTTTCATGTTAATGGTAATGAGCACACGGTACACTTTCTGAGGAAACAACCCCAAGTCCACAGTATCAATTCTATTGGAAAAATTCCATCGATTATTTTTGGAGGTTTTGAATTTCCTCTTCCTACTGTCAAGAAGAAATATGATATTCTTATTATTGGGGATGTGCATATCCCCGTTGAGGTAACATAGTGTCATTCGAAATTTCTCCGGTTCCATGTTAGTCGGAATGAGTTTGTTAACAAGACCTGATCAACCTTGTTAGTGGATTCCCTTTGATGAGCATGAGATGGATGAAACTAGAAGGCACAACCTTCTGTACCCTCCTTTTACTTTCTGTTATTTAGTTGAAATAAAGTAAAAATAGTATTTTTCTGTCTGTTTTCTGAATTATCCGTGCAATATAAAAATACCTCGAAAATAAAAGTTCTCCAAATGCCCTGAAAATGGAATATGATTTTTTCTGGAATATTTGAGAATATCTGGCACTGAGAACATAGCAGGGGGAGCAAGCACCTGGCCACGAGGGTCCAGGCGCGACCACTCCTACAGGGCGCGCCCCCCTACCTCGTGGGCCCACGGTGGCTCCCCTCCACTTATTCCTGCACCCACACACTTCTTCTTCCTCCCAAAAAATCACCATCCAGCTCAAGCACGAGTTCTAGCTCATTTTGCTGCGATTTTCGATCTCCTTGCTCAAAGCACCTCTCAGAAAACTGCTTGGGGGGATTGTTCCTTGGTATGTGACTCCTCCATTGGTCCAATTAGTTTTTGTTCTAGTGCTTTATTCATTGCAAATTTGTGCTGCCTAGGTGACCATGTTCTTGAGCTTGCATGACAAACATATATGGTTCCAAGTAGTTCTAATGCTTGATATAGTCTCTAGGCACTTGTAGGAGTAGTTGCTATCAATTTTGTTGAGCTTGGTTCACTTTTATTTGAAGTTACTAAAAATTTCAGAATTTTTCAGAAAGTAATGAAGAGATTTTTGAGGGGCCCATCGAGCCGGAGCTCGAAGGAAAAGCAAAGCGAAGAAGCAGAGAGGCCCAAATATAATCTGCCTCGCACCGCAGAGGTTCGGCCGTGTGAATGGCCTTCCAATGATTTCTTGAGAGCAGCCGGGATTTATGAGGATTTTTATGAATTGGCTGAGAATGCAGGCCTCACCGACTTCCTCCGCGACCAACGCGAACAGTATCTCTTACTCACCAATACTTTTGTGCAAAACTTCTACTATTATCCTAAGGAATCACCTCCTTCAGTAGAGTTTCATTTATATGATGTGGTTAAGAAGATGTCACTAGATGAGTTTTGCAAGGTTTGCAAAATACCTTTCGAGGGTAGTTTAGAGGAACCACATCGTAAAGATGTGGATGGGTTTATTGACACTATCACTGTAGGGGAAACTAGGAAGGTTTCCGATGCAAGAATCACTAGCATACATTTTCCCGTTTTACGCTACTTTGCTATATTTGCTAGTCGTTGCTTAATTGGTCGCGGAAACTGTGGAAACCTTAGTGTTCCGGATATTATCATTTTGTTCCATGGTTTATTCTGCGATAACACTGTTAGTATGGGCGGTATTATTGCCAAACGGTTAAGTCTGAACCATACAAAGGGCCCCATCTTTGGAGGTATTTATGCTTCACGGCTTGCTGCACACTATAACATACCTATTAGGCACTATGAAAAAGAAGAAAAATTGCTGCCCACTGTTTATTTAGATTATAAGAGTATGGTAGCACATGACTTTATTGTTAAGAATAGGGAAGGGGCGCTTAAATACAAATTGTTCTTTGATAAACATCACCATGAGACTATTTCCTTGCCTGCTCCTTCCCTGTTTGATTTATCTGCAGGTCCGTATCTCGTTCCGCTGGCGGCCATTCACGCCTACCGGAACCCTACATCAGCCACAGAGCCGGAGCCGGAACCACAATTTGAACCTCCACGACAGTCTAATTACCAGTGGGATCCGGAGATGATTGCCAACCAGTGGCAATCAGAGTCTTCTTCATCTCAGTACGACCCCAACTACAACTATGGATATCCGCCAGGCCATCCGTGGCAATAAACCAACTTAGGCCAAAATCCTAAGCTTGGGGGAGTACGTATTTCTCACCGACATTACATTCATGTTCGCACACTCATTGCTAGATGTCGGTGCTCATACTCTTTCACTGTAATATCCATGCTAGTTCATTTTCCTTTTTCTTGCTTTCTTCTTGTGTGTTTAATAAACCTTAAGAAAAACCAAAAAATAGGCCCTAGAGGCAATAATAAAGTATTATTTATTTCCTTGTATCATGATAAATGTTTATTATTCATGCTAGAATTGTATTAGCCGGAAACATAATACATGTGTGAATATATAGACAAACAGAGTGTCACTAGTATGCCTCTACTTGACTAGCTCGTTAATCAAAGATGGTTATGTTTCCTAGCCATAGAAATAAGTTGTCATTTGATTAACGAGATCACCTCATTAGGAGAATGACGTGATTGACTTGACCCATTCCGTTAGCTTAGCACTCGATCGTTTAGTATGTTGCTATTGCTTTCTTCATGACTTATACATGTTCCTATAACTATGAGATTATGCAACTCCCGTTTACCGGAGGAACACTTTGTGTGCTACCAAACGTCACAACGTAAATGGGTGATTATAAAGGTGCTCTACAGGTGTCTCCAAAGGTACTTGTTGGGTTGGCGTATTTCGAGATTAGGATTTGTCACTCCAATTGTCGGAGAGGTATCTCTGGGCCCACTCGGTAATGCACATCACTATAAGCCTTGCAAGCATTGTGACTAATGAGTTAGTTGCGGAATGATGTGTTACGGAACGAGTAAAGAGACTTGCCGGTAACGAGATTGAACTAGGTATCGAGATACCGACGATCAAATCTCGGGCAAGTAACATACCGGTGACAAAGGGAACAACGTATGTTGTTATGCGGTCTGACCGATAAAGATCTTCGTAGAATATGTGGGAGCCAATATGGGCATCCAGGTCCCGCTATTGGTTATTGACCGGAGACGTGTCTCGGTCATGTCTACATAGTTCTCGAACCCGTAGGGTCCGCACGCTTAACGTTACGATGACAGTTTTATTGAGTTTTGATGTACCGAAGGAGTTCGGAGTCCCGGATGAGATCGGGGATATGACGAGGAGTCTCGAAATGGTCGATACGTAAAGATCGATATATTGGACGACTATATTCGGACTTCGGAAAGGTTCCGAGTGATTCGGGTATTTTTCGGAGTACCGGAGAGTTACGGGAATTCGTATTGGGCCTTAATGGGCCATACGGGAAAGGAGAGAAAGGCCTCAAAAGGTGGCCGCACCCCTCCCCATGGTCTGGTCCGAATTGGACTAGGGAAGGGGGGCGCACCCTTCCTTGTTTCTCCTTCCCCCTTCCCTTCTCCTACTCCCACAAGGAAAGGAGGAGTCCTACTCCCGGTGGGAGTAGGACTCCCCCCTTGGGCGCGCCACCTCCCCTTGGCCGGCCCTCTTCCCCTTGCTCCTTTATATACGGGGGCAGGGGGGCACCCCAGAGGCACAACAATTGATCCTTGAGATCTCTTAGCCGTGTGCGGTGCCCCCCTCCACCATATTACACCTCGATAATACCGTTGCGGAGCTTAGGCGAAGCCCTGCGTCGGTGGAACATCATCATCGTCACCACGCCGTCGTGCTGACGAAACTCTCCCTCAACACTCGGCTGGATCGGAGTTCGAGGGACGTCATCGAGCTGAACGTCTGTAGAACTCGGAGGTGCCGTACGTTCGGTACTTGATCGGTCGGATCGTGAAGACGTACGACTACATCAACTGCGTTGTGATAACGCTTCCGCTGTCGGTCTACGAGGGTACGTGGACAACACTCTCCCCTCTCGTTGCTATGCATCACCATGATCTTGCGTGTGCGTAGGAAATTTTTTGAAATTACTACGTTACCCAACAGTGGCATCCGAGCCTGGTTTTATGCGTTGATGTTATGCACGAGTAGAACACAAGTGAGTTGTGGGCGATATAAGTCATACTGCTTACCAGCATGTCATACTTTGGTTCAACGGTATTGTGAGATGAAGCGGCCCGAACCAACATTACGCGTACGCTTACGCGAGACCGGTTTCACCGCTACGAGCACTCGTTGCTTAAAGGTGACTAGCGGGTGTCTGTCTCTCTCACTTTAGTTGAATCGAGTGTGGCTACGCCCGGTCCTTGCGAAGGTTAAAACAGCACCAACTTGACAAACTATCGTTGAGGTTTTGATGCGTAGGTAAGAACGGTTCTTGCTAAGCCCGTAGCAGCCACGTAAAACTTGCAACAACAAAGTAGAGGACGTCTAACTTGTTTTTGCAGGGTATGTTGTGATGTGATATGGTCAAGGCATGATGCTATATTTTATTGTATGAAATGATCATGTTTTTTAACCGAGTTATCAGCAACTGGCAGGAGCCATATGGTTGTCGCTTTATTGTATGAGATGCAATCACCATGTAATAGTTTTACTTTATCACTAAGCGGTAGCGATAGTCGTAAAAGCAATTAGTTGGCGAGACGACAACGATACTACGATGGAGATCAAGGTGTCGCGCCGGTGACGATGGTGATCATGACGGTGCTTCGGAGATGAAGATCACAAGCACGGTGCTTCGAAGATGGAGATCACAAGCACAAGATGATGATGGCCATATCATATCACTTATATTGATTGCATGTGATGTTAATCCTTTATGCATCTTATCTTGCTTTGTTTGACGGCAGCATTATAAGATGATCCTTCACTAAATTATCAAAGTATAAGTGTTCTCCCTAAGTATGCACCGTTGCGAAAGTTCTTCGTGCTGAGACACCACGTGATGGTCGGGTGTGATAGGCTCTACGGTCAAATACAACGGGTGCAAAACAGTTGCACACGCGGAATACTCAGGTTAAACTTGACGAGCCTAGCATATAACAGATATGGCCTCGGAACACGGAGACCGAAAGGTCGAGCGTGAATCATAGAGTAGATATGATCAACATAGTGATGTTCACCATTCAAACTACTCCATCTCACGTGATGATCGGACATGGTTTAGTTGATATGGATCATGTGATCACTTAGAGGATTAGAGGGATGTCTATCTAAGTGGGAGTTCTTAAGTAATATGATTAATTGAACTTAAATTTATCCTGAACTTAGTCCAGATAGTTTTTTGCAAATTATGTTGTAGATCAATAGCTCGTGTTGTTGCTTCCCTGTGTTTATTTTTGATATGTTCCTAGAGAAAAATTATGTTGAAAGATGTTAGTAGCAAAGATGCGGATTGGATCCGTGATCTGAGGATTATCCTCATTGCTGCACAGAAGAATTATGTCCTTGATGCACCGCTAGGTGACAGACCTATTACACGAGCAGATGCAGACGTTATGAACGTTTGGCTAGCTCAATATGATGACTACTTGATAGTTTAGTGCACCATGCTTAACGGCTTAGAATCGGGACTTCAAAGACGTTTTGAACATCATGGACCATATGAGATGTTCCAGGAGTTGAAGTTAATATTTCAAGCAAATACCCGAGTTGTGAGATATGAAATCTCCAACAAGTTCTATAGCTAAAAGATGGAGGAGAATCGCTCAACTAGTGAGCATGTGCTCAGATTGTCTGGGTACTACAATCGCTTGAATCAAGTGGGAGTTAATCTTCCAGATAAAATAGTGATTGACAGAATTCTCTAGTCACCATCACCAAGTTAGTAGAACTTCGT
The DNA here is from genome assembly GCF_018294505.1 of Triticum aestivum. NCBI lineage: Eukaryota > Viridiplantae > Streptophyta > Magnoliopsida > Poales > Poaceae > Triticum > Triticum aestivum. The sequence continues at coordinate 104,017,709 of NC_057814.1, read as the reverse complement.
GATGAACTATAGTATGTAAGGGATGACGAAAGTAATTCCCGAGCTCTTCGTGATGCTGAAATCGGCGAAGGTAGAAATCAAGAAAAACATCAAGTGTTGATGGTTAACAAAGACCACTAGTTTCAAGAAAAGGGAAAAGGGATGAAAGGGGAACTTCAAGAAGAACGGCAAGCAAGTTGCTGCTCAAGTGAAGAAGCCCAAGTCTGGACATAAGCCTGAGACTAAGTGCTTCTACTGCAAAGGGACTGGTCACTGGAAACGGAACTACCCCAAGTATTTGGCGGATAAGAAAGGATGGCAAAGTAAACAAAGGTATATTTGATATACATGTTATTGATGTATACTTTACTAGTGTTTATAGCAACCCCTCTGTATTTGATACCAGTTCAGTTGCTAAGATTAGTAACTCGAATCGGGAGTTGCATAATGAACTGAGACTAGTTAAGGGTGAAGTGACAATGTGTGTTGGAAGTGGTTCCAAGATTGATATGATCATCATCACACACTCCCTATGCCTTCGGGATTAGTGTGGAACCTAAATAAGTGTTATTTGGTGTTTGCGTTGAGCATGGATATGATTTGATCATGTTTATTGCAATGCGGTTATTCATTTAAAGTTAGAGAATAATTGTTGTTCTGTTTACATGAATAAAACCTTAGATGGTTACACACCCAATGAAAGTGGTTCATTGGATCTCGATCGTAGTGATACACATATTCATAATATTAAAGCCAAAGGATGCAAAGTTAATAATGATAGTGCAACTTATTTGTGGCACTGCCGTTTAGGTCATATTGGTGTAAAGCGCATGAAGAAACTCCATGCTGATGGACTTTTGGAATCACTTGATTATGAATCACTTGATGCTTGCGAACCATGCCTCTTGGGCAAGATGACTAAAACGCCATTCTCCGGAACAATGGAGCGAGTAACAGATTTGTTGGAAATCATACATGCTGATGTATGTGGTCCGATGAATATTAAGGCTCGCGGCGGGTATCGTTATTTTCTGACCTTCACAGATGATTTGAGCAGATATGGGTATATCTACTTAATGAAACACAAGTCTGAAACATTTGAAAAGTTCATAGAATTTCAGAGTGAAGTGGAAAATCATCGTAACAAGAAAATAAAGTTTCTACGATCTGATCATAGAGAAGAATATTTGAGTTACGAGTTTGGCCTTCAATTAAAACAATGTGGAATAGTTTCACAAACTCATGCCACCTGGAACACCACAGCATTATGGTGTGTCCGAACGTCATAACCGTACTTTATTGGATATAGTGCAATCTATGATGTCTCTTACCGATTTACCACTATCGTTTTGGGTTATGCATTAGAGACAGCTACATTCACGTTAAATAGGGCACCATCTAAAATCCGTTGAGATGACGCCTTATGAACTGTGGTTTGGCAAGAAACCAAAGTTGTCATTTCTTAAAGTTTGGGGCTGCGATGCTTATGTGAAAAAGCTTCAACCTGATAAGCTCGAACCCAAATTGGAGAAATGTGTCTTCATAGGATACCCAAAAGAGATTGTTGGGTACACCTTCTATCACAGATCCGAAGGCAAGACTTTTGTTGCTAAGTTTGTAACCTTTCTAGAGAAGGAGTTTCTCTCGAAAGAAGTGAGTGGGAGGAAAGTAGAACTTGATGAGATAACCGTATCTACTCCCTTATTGGAAAGTAAGTTCATCACAGAAATCTGTTCCTGTGACTCCTACACCAATTAGTGAGGAAGTTAATGATGATGATCATGAAACTTCAGATCAAGTTGTTACTGAACCTCGTAGGTCAACCAGAGTAAGATCCGCACCAGAGTGGTACGGTAATCCTATTCTGGAGGTTATGTTACTAGACCATGACGAACCTACGAACTATGAAGAAGCAATGGTGAGCCCGGATTCCACAAAATGGCTTGAGGCCATGAAATCCGAGATGAGATCCATGTATGAGAACAAAGTATGGACTTTGATTGACTTGCCCAATGATCGCCGAGCCATTGAGATTAAATGGATCTTCAAGAGGAAGACAGACAGTGATAGTAGTGTTACTGTCTACAAAGCTAGAATTGTCGCAAAAAGGTTTTTCGACAAGTTCAAGATGTTGACTATGATGAGAGTTTCTCACTCGTATCTATGCTTAAGTCTGTCTGAATCACGTTAGCAATTGCCGCATTTTCTGAAATATGGCAAATGGATAAACAAAACTGCATTCCTTAATGGATTTATTAAAGAAGTGTTGTATATGATGCAACCAGGAGGTTTTGTCAATCCTAAAGGTGCTAACAAAATATGCAAGCTCCAGCGATCCATCTATGGACTGGTGCAAGCATCTCGGAGTTGGAATATACACTTTGATAAGTTGATCAAAGGATATAGTTTTATACAGACTTGCGGTGAAGCCTGTATTTACAAGAAAGTGAGTGGGAGCACTACAACATTTCTGATAAGTATATGTGAATGACATATTGTTGATCGGAAATAATGTAGAATTATTCTGTAAAGCATAAAGGAGTGTTTTGAAAGGAGTTTTTCAAAGAAAGACCTCGGTGAAGCTGCTTACATATTGAGCATCAAGATCTATAGAGATAAATCAAGACGCTTGATAAGTTTTTTCAATGAGTACATACCTTAACAAGATTTTGAAGTGGTTCAAAATGGAACAGTCAAAGAAAGAGTTCTTGCCTGTGTTACAAGGTGTGAAATTGAGTAAGACTCAAAACCCGACCACGGCAGAAGATAGAAAGAGAATGAAAGTCATTCCCTATGCCTCAGCCATAGGTTCTATAAAGTATGCCATGTTGTGTACCAGATCTATTGTATACCCTACACTGATTTTGGCAAGGGAGTACAATAGTGATCTAGGATTAGATCACTGGACGGCGGTCAAAATTATCCTTACTGGAATAAGGATATGTTTCTCGATTATGGAAGTGACAAAAGGTTCGTCGTAAAGGGTTACGTCGATGCAAGTTTTGACACTAATCTAGATGACTCTAAGTCTCGGTCTAGATACATATTGAAAGTGGGAGCAATTAGCTAGAGTAGCTCCGTGCAGAGCATTGTAGACATAGAAATTTGCAAAATACTTACGGATCTGAATGTAACAAACCCATTGACTAAAATTATCTCACAATCAAAACATGATCACACCTTAGTACTCTTTGGGTGTTAATCACATAGCGATGTGAACTAGATTATTGACTCTAGTAAACCCTTTGCGTGTTGGTCACATGACAATGTGAACTATGGGTGTTAATCACATGGTGATGTGAATTATTGATGTTAAATCACATGGCGATGTGAACTAGATTATTGACTCTAGTGCAAGTGGGAGACTGAAGGAAATATGCCCTAGAGGCAATAATAAAGTATTATTTATTTCCTTGTATCATGATAAATGTTTATTATTCATGCTAGAATTGTATTAACCGGAAACATAATACATGTGTGAATATATAGACAAACAGAGTGTCACTAGTATGCCTCTACTTGACTAGCTCGTTAATCAAAGATGGTTATGTTTCCTAGCCATAGACATAAGTTGTCATTTGATTAACGAGATCACCTCATTAGGAGAATGACGTGATTGACTTGACCCATTCCGTTAGCTTAGCACTCGATCGTTTAGTATGTTGCTATTGCTTTCTTCATGACTTATACATGTTCCTATAACTATGAGATTATGCAACTCCCGTTTACCGGAGGAACACTTTGTGTGCTACCAAACGTCACAACGTAAATGGGTGATTATAAAGGTGCTCTACAGGTGTCTCCAAAGGTACTTGTTGGGTTGGCGTATTTCGAGATTAGGATTTATCACTCCAATTGTCGGAGAGGTATCTCTGGGCCCACTCGGTAATGCACATCACTATAAGCCTTGCAAGCATTGTGACTAATGAGTTAGTTGCGGAATGATGTGTTATGGAACGAGTAAAGAGACTTGCCGGTAACGAGATTGAACTAGGTATCGAGATACCGACGATCAAATCTCGGGCAAGTAACATACCGGTGACAAAGGGAACAACGTATGTTGTTATGCGGTATGACCGATAAAGATCTTCGTAGAATATGTGGGAGCCAATATGGGCATCCAGGTCCCGCTATTGGTTATTGACCGGAGACGTGTCTCGGTCATGTCTACATAGTTCTCGAACCCGTAGGGTCCGCACGCTTAACGTTACGATGACAGTTTTATTGAGTTTTGATGTACCGAAGGAGTTCGGAGTCCCGGATGAGATCGGGGATATGACGAGGAGTCTCGAAATGGTCGAGACGTAAAGATCGATATATTGGACGACTATATTCAGACTTCGGAAAGGTTCCGAGTGATTCGGGTATTTTTCGGAGTACCGGAGAGTTACGGGAATTCGTATTGGGCCTTAATGGGCCATACGGGAAAGGAGAGAAAGGCCTCAAAAGGTGGCCGCACCCCTCCCCATGGTCTGGTCCGAATTGGAGTAGGGAAGGGGGGCGCACCCTTCCTTCTTTCTCCTTCCCCCTTCCCTTCTCCTACTCCCACAAGGAAAGGAGGAGTCCTACTCCCGGTGGGAGTAGGACTCCCCCCTGGGGCGCGCCACCTCCCCTTGGCCGGCCCTCTTCCCCTTGCTCCTTTATATACGGGGGCAGGGGGGCACCCCAGAGGCACAACAATTGATCCTTGAGATCTCTTAGCCGTGTGCGGTGCCCCCCTCCACCATATTACACCTTGATAATACCGTTGCGGAGCTTAGGTGAAGCCCTGCGTCGGTGGAACATCATCATCGTCACCACGCCGTCGTGCTGACGAAACTCTCCCTCAACACTCGGCTGGATCGGAGTTCGAGGGACGTCATCGAGCTGAACGTGTGTAGAACTCGGAGGTGCCGTACGTTCGGTACTTGATCGGTCGGATCGTGAAGACGTACGACTACATCAACCGCGTTGTAATAACGCTTCCGCTGTCGGTCTACGAGGGTACGTGGACAACACTCTCCCCTCTCGTTGCTATGCATCACCATGATCTTGCGTGTGCGTAGGAAAAATTTTGAAATTACTACGTTACCCAACAAATACTGTGCCGGAACCTCCAGTGGTTCCGGACTCCGTCGGGCGACCCCTCACTAAGGGGGGCGAGCCGTCTGTACCGATGACCTCTGTCCATCCAGAGGCATCGGACAACTTGTTGGAAGCGCTTCGCGGCGCTTCCATTGATGAAGAGCACTGTACTATCATGAGTGCGGTGGTCAAGAAGGTTCGGTCCGCCAAAAGCGGACTGACTCAAAGCCTGTGCCAGCCTCCTAACAGGCTTTGAGGTAAGTAATCAAATTATAAGAAAATATTATGTCATAGACAGTAGCCCCTGATGCTCTGTTTGGCGTTCGCGAAGAAAGCCGAATAGAGGATCAAATAATAATCGCAGGAGTCTAATCATAATATGTCTATGTGCATATGTAGGCTTCACTGCTGGCTGCTGCCGCACATACTGCGGAGGTCGCCGCACTGAAGCGGGACCTTGAGCGGTCCAAGGAAGAACTCGGCCTTACCAAGAGGCAGCTCGAAGAGAACAAAGGTAAGTGATACCCCGTCTGTATATTGATAAGAAAAAACAAGGGTGGTTGCTTAGATCATAGGATCGTCATGAATTTTGCTAGGAGCCACGACCGAAGGCGGCCAAGGAGCGCATCGAGCGAGAGAAACAAGAGGCCCGATTAGGCGAGGTGCAGCAAGAGCTCCAGGCCCTCGTCAAGAAGCATGAGTCCTTGGAGCGTGACTCTAAGACGCAAGGGTCCGAGCTTGCGAAGGCCCTCGAAAGCGCACAACATGCCAAGGCCGAAGCCCAAAAGGCCCTCCAGGAAATTGAGGCGGTTAAGAAGATAGCAGCGGGTAAGGCATTCATTATGCAAAGCAAGCATGTGAAAGAAAATTTCCTTTTACTTACCCGAGTTCGGAGCTCTCCAGGAGCATTCGCAGATCTACCCAGCAGTGTGTTAGATGCCGTGGAGTTCTACCGGGCCGAGGAGGGGAGCTCGACGGAGAAGTTGTTCTGGTCTCAGTATACTGGGACCGAACACCCCATGCCCTTGAGCGACCAGCTGAAGCAACTGGTCGAGCTCCACAAGGCGGCCGAACAGGCCATGAAGGGTCTTATAGTCCGGATGTGGCCTGGCGATCCCCTGCCTGATAGCTACTTCGGCCTGGTAAGGCGGCTTGTGAATGCCTGCCCATGGCTTGAAGTCATAAAGCGGTCTGTCTGCATCGAGGGTGCGCGCAGGGCTTTTGCCCGGGCAAAGGTGCACTGGGCGAAGCTGGACGCCGAGAAGCTGGTGAAGGAGGGGCCGCCAGAAGGCAAGGAGCATCGCCACCCCGAAATGTATTATAACAGTGTCCTGAAGGGTTCTTGCCTTGTGGCGGAGGAATGCGCTAAGGATGTAATATTCGAATGAACGTACTCATGTGATCCTGTAATATGAAACGAGTTCATTTGCGCTATGCAATGCTTGTGAATTTAAAATATTACCTTCTGTGCGGCCGTTTATAAAATCTGAGAGTTGGCCAGTCGTCGGCTTCTGGCCCCATGTAACTAGTACTGAGGTGTTCGGGATAAACCTGAGCACTCTTTATCCCAATTTCGGGTCCTTCGAGGGAGGTGTTTAGCACAACGAACCAGGCAATCGGACTATAAGGCTTTATCACTCTCACTTAGCCATAGAAGTCTACAATTTTAAATTTTGGCGAAGCCCCTAGTATTCGAAAGGCCGAATTTGGGGCGCTATATATGCCTAAGTCGGGCAAGGCCGACTCCTCGCCCGAAGCGGAAAAAGTCTTTAAGGACTTGAGACCTCTCGAACAGCGACCAGCTCTCGCCTTATCATGACAGTCAGTTTTCGGCTTTCTCTGCTGAGGTGCTCGTCCGGAAGAACCGGGACACAATCGCAGTAGTTCTCCCAGCGCTACCTTAGCCGATATTGCGGAACGTAAGGTACCAAAACATGGGAGCCGGGCAAACCCAACTATTGACCCAAGACATGATTCGGAGCTGATGCATATAATGCTATAAGTTCGGGGTGCCGCACTGTCGAAAGTGTTCGAACTTCTCACGCCGTATTATGGGGTATACTGAAGCCCCTGGCGTACTGGTCGTACCAGAATGTACGGGTGCAATTTGTCGTAAATAAACAGACAAGGAAAGGGAAGGGTAATGCAATAATAGACTAATGCTATGCATTGTTATTTAAATAATACGTCGAAGCGTACTGATACAAGTAGTGCAATAAGCAAAAAATAGGACTATTTGACATGTCCTATCCAAGGGCAAGCTGCGTATGGGTATTTAAAACGGGTACTTTGATTGTTATCGGAGACCACCTGGGGATTCCCTTGTACGTCTTAGCTTCTTGCCTCCTTGGTTTTCCTTCCCGTAATGTGTCCAGCAATCAGACTGCCGAAAAGGGCTTCCAGAGAGTAAGGTCCTGAAAGAGAGAAAATGATAAAGGTATACAGCCCCTGGGGCGGTTGAGCCGCATTGTGGGTCGTGCCCTGGTCGTGCCCCCGCCTATGCCCATGGTATTTTTAGTGCGTAATTATGTACGCGCGGCACAGATTTCGTCGCTTGACTGGGACTAGGACGGGGGCCGAATTGCTAGGCGAGCTCTGAACGTGCCAGGCGATCCTGTTGCAGGTTACTCCGGACTCGCTTGAAGGTGTCCGGGGGCTTTATCGCCGAATTGACGGTTTGCCTTGAAAGGCTGCTTTGTGCTTCTGCTGCGAGGGCCGCAGTGTGCTCCTCCGTGCGAAGCGAGCGTTCTGTGTTCCATTGACTGTTATAACCCCGCGAGGTCCTGGCATTTTGATCTTGAGGTATGCATAATGCAGTACCGCATTGAATCTGGCAAATGCGGTTCGCCCAAGCAGTGCGTGATAGCCACTGCAAAACGGGACGATATCGAAGATTAACTCCTCGCTTCGGAAGTTGTCCGGAGATCCGAAGACCACTTCCAGTGTGATTGAGCCCGTGCAATGGGCCTCTACACCTGGGATGACACCTTTAAAGGTGGTTTTAGTGGGTTTGATCCTCGAGGGGTCTATACCCATTTTGCGCATTGTATCCTGATAGAGCAGGTTCAGGCTGCTGCCGCCGTCCATAAGGACTCGAGTGAGGTGAAATCCTTCGATGATGGGGTCAAGGACCAATGCGGCAGATCCGCCATGACGGATACTAGTGGGGTGGTCCCTGCGATCGAAGGTGATCGGACAAGAGGACCATGGGTTGAACTTTGCGGCGACTGGCTCCATCGCATAGATGTCCCTTAGTGCACGCTTCCGTTCCCTCTTGGGAATGTGGGTTGCGTATATCATGTTCACCGTTTTCACTTGTGGAGGGAACCTCTTCTGTCCTCCTGTGTTCGGCGGCCGAGGATCCTCCTCGTCGTCGCTATGCAGCCCCTTGTCCTTGTTTTCGGCGTTCAACTTGCCGGCCTGCTTGAACACCCAGCATTCTCTGTTGGTGTGATTGGCTGGCTTATCGGGGGTACCGTGAATTTGACACGAGCGATCAAGTATGCGGTCCAAACTAGACGGGCCCGGATTACTTCTTTTGAACGGCTTTTTCCGCTGACCGGATTTAGAGCCACTGAATCCGGCATTGACTGCCGTGTCTTCGGCGTTGTCACCGTTGTTGCGGCGCTTGTGTCTGTTACGACGTGGTCTGCCGTTAGTATCCTTTGTATCTGAAGTGCCATGACTTCTTGATGTGTTGTTGCTGCGAGCCAGCCAGCTGTCTTCGCCCGCGCAAAAGCGGGTCATGAGCGTCGTGAGGGCTGCCATAGACTTCGGCTTCTCCTGGCCGAGGTGCCGGGCGAGCCACTCGTCACGGATGTTATGCTTAAATGCCGCTAAGGCCTCTGCATCCGGACAGTCGACAATTTGGTTTTTCTTAGTTAGGAACCGGGTCCAGAATTGCCTGGCCGATTCCCCTGGCTGCTGAGTTATATGGCTCAAGTCATCAGCATCCGGTGGTCGCACATAAGTGCCCTGGAAGTTGTCAAGGAATGCATCTTCCAAATCCTCCCAACTGCCAATGGAGTCTGCAGGCAAGCTATTCAGCCAATGCCGAGCTGGTCCTTTGAGTTTTAGTGGGAGGTACTTGATGGCATGTAGATCATCACCGCGAGCCATGTGGATGTGGAGGAGGAAATCCTCGATCCATACCGCGGGATCTGTTGTACCATCATATGATTCAATGTTGACGGGTTTAAAACCCTCTGGGAATTCGTGATCGATTACTTCATCAGTGAAACATAAGGGGTGTGCGGCGCCTCTGTGCCGGGCTATATCACGACGCAGTTCATACGAGTCTTGTCTGCTCTGTTCGGCCCAGCCGGATTTGCTTTTAGTGTATCCGGCGTGACGATCATCGTCACGTGTTGGGGCGCGACCCCGTGATCCGTAGATCGATCTTGCCTGTTTTGTTTTGTTTTCCAATACGTCTCGCAGGTCCCGCGTGTTGCCCCGGGCCTTGGTATTTTTGTTTGAATGGCGGCGGGGTGCGGGCTGGACTTCAGGTTGATGTGCCTCTCTGTCTCGGCCACGAGGTGTCCGATCAGCCGCATCATACGCTGGTGATGTAGGTTTCAATGCTTCTTCCTCGAGTTGAGGTAGCAACCTGCGCTTTGGGTAACTCTTGGTTGGGCGCTCGAGTTCGTATTCCTCGGCCGCTAGGACTTCAGTCCATCTATCCGCTAGCAGATCTTGATCAGCTCGAAGTTGTTGTTGCTTTTTCTTTAGGCTATTTGTTGTGGCTACAAGCCGGCGCTTGAAGTACTCCTCTTCGACGGGATCCTCAGGCACGATAAATTCTTCGTCGCCGAGGCTCACCTCGTCTTTGGAGAGAGGTATGTAATTGTCGTCCTCTGATTCTTCGTCTGCTGCCTGTTCCGGAGGGCTAGCTTGTTCATCCTCCCGCTCAAGATCTGGCTGGAGGGGATTATCACCGTCTTCGGCACTATCCGGAGCGTTATTGTCTCTTGTGCCGGTATCGCTACTTTTGCTATGGCGGGACTTAGATTGGCGCCGCTGACGTCGGTGCTTGGATTGCTTCTTGGAGGGGTTATCCTCCGTTGTCTTATCGCCATCCCCTTCTTTGGGGGTGTCCACCATGTATATGTCATACGATGAGGTGGCAGTCCAGCGCCCTGTGGGCGGTGGTTCTTGTTCGTCTCCTGCATCGTCGTCCATACCGTCGATGTCTTCGGAGCCGAAGTCGAGCATGTTGGTTAAATCATCGACAGTGGCTACTAAGTGGGTGGTGGGTGGGGAGCGAATTTCTTCGTCGTCCGCATCCCATTCTAGCCGGACATAGCTTGGCCAAGGGTCTCCTGACAAGGAGAGAGACCTCAACGAGTTTAACACGTCGCCAAAGGGCGAGTGCTGAAAGATATCCGCGGAGGTAAACTCCATGATCGGTGTCCAATCGGATTCGACGGGCACGGACGCAGGCGGCTCGGAGCCCATGGTCGGGGACGAATCCAACAGTTCGGCAACACGGGTCTCGTAGGAGGTGAAGTCAGTATTCGGCTCTATTGCCACTGGGTGTGCGGCCTCCATGGCGAGGTCCATCCACCCGTCCTAAGATGGCGCAATTTGTTCCGGATTGAGGGCCGGAGTGGTTGCAGGTGTGATCTCCCGAACACTGTCCGACGGCAGAGCTAAATCATGCTCGCCGTGATTGTGCGGCGCACCTGACATAGGTTCGAATCCGTCGAAGATCAAGTCTCCGCGGATGTCGTCAGTGTAGTTCAAGTTTCCAAACCGGACCTGATGGCCAGGGGCGTAGCTCTTGATCTGCTCCAGATGGCCAAGCGAGTTAGCCCACAGTACGAAGCCGCCGAATACGAAGATCTGTCCGGGGAGGAAAACCTCACCCTGGATCGCATCGTTGCCGATGATCGAAGGAGCCATCTAACCTTATGGTGATGGCACAGTGGAACTCTCAATGAAAGCACCAATGTCGGTGTCAAAACCGGCGGATCTCGGGTAGGGGGTCCCGAACTGTGCGCCTAAGGCGGATGGTAACAGGAGGCGGGGGACACAATGTTTACCCAGGTCCGGGCCCTCTCGATGGAGGTAATACCCTACTTCCTGCTTGATTGATCTTGATGATATGAGTATTAGAAGAGTTGATCTACCACGAGATCGTAGAGGCTAAACCCTAGAAGCTAGCCTATGGTATGATTGTTGTTGTCCTACGGACTAAACCCTCCGGTTTATATAGACACCAGAGGGGGCTAGGGTTACACAGAGTCGGTTACAACGGAGGAGATCTACATGTATTGCCACACTTGCCTTCCACACCAAGGAGAGTCCCATCCGAACACGGGACGAAGTCTTTAATCTTGTATCTTCATAGTCCAACAGTCCGGCCAAAGGATATAGTCCGGCTATGCGAGGACGCCCTAATCCAGGACTCCCTCAGGGACATCTAGCATCAAGGTGGCGTGTCATGCAAGAAAATGGAGATATGTGATGTCTACTACGCAACCTTCTTCTTGTAGGCGTTGTTGGGCCTCCATATGCAGAGGTTTGTAGGACAATAGCAAATTTCCCTCAAGTGGATGACCTAAGGTTTATCAATCCGTGGGATACGTAGGATGAAGATGGTCTCTCTCAAACAACCCTGCAACCAAATAACAAAGAGTCTCTTGTGTCCCCAACACACCCAATACAATGGTAAATTGTACAGGTGCACTAGTTCGGCGAAGAGATGGTGATACAACTGCAATATGGATGGTAGATATAGGTTTTTGTAATCTGAAAATATAAAAACAGCAAGGTAACTAATGATAAAAGTGAGCGTAAATGGTATTGCAATGCTAGGAAACAAGGCCTAGGGTTCATACTTTCACTAGTGCAAGTTCTCTCAACAATAATAACATAATTGGATCATATAACTATCCCTCAACATGCAACAAAGAGTCACTCCAAAGTCACTAATAGCGGAGAACAAACGAAGAGATTATGGTAGGGTACGAAACCACCTCAAAGTTATTCTTTCCGATCAATCCATTGGGCTATTCCTATAAGTGTCACAAACAACCCTAGAGTTCATAGTAAAATAACACCTTAAGACACACATCAACCAAAACCCTAATGTCACCTAGATACTCCAATGTCACCTCAAGTATCCGTGGGTATGATTATACGATATGCATCACACAATCTCAGATTCATCTATTAAACCAACACATAGAACTTCAAAGAGTGTCCCAAAGTTTCTACTGGAGAGTCAAGACGAAAACGTGTGCCAACCCCTATGCATAGGTTCATGGGCGGAACCCGCAAGTTGATCACCAAAACATACATCAGGTGAATCAATAGAATAACCCATTGTCACCACGGTTATCCCGTGCAAGACATACATCAAGTGTTCTCAAATCATTAAAGACTCAATCCGATAAGATAACTTCAAAGGGAAAACTCAATCCATTACAAGAGAGTAGAGGGGGAGAAACATCATAAGATCCAACTATAATAGCAAAGCTCGCGATACATCAAGATCGTATCATCTCAAGAACACGAGAGAGAGATCAAACAGATAGCTACTGGTACATACCTTCAGCCCCAAGGGTGAACTACTCCCTCCTCGTCATGGAGAGCGCCAGGATGATGAAGATGGCCACCGGTGAGGGATCCCCCCTCCGGCAGGGTGCCGGAACAGGGTCCCGATTGGTTTTTGGTGGCTACAGAGGCTTGCGGTGGCGGAACTCCCGATCTATCCTGTTCCCCGAAGGTTTTAGGGTATATGGATATATATAGGAGGAAGAAATACGTCAGGGGAGCCACGAGGGGCCCACGAGGGTGGAGGGCGCGCCCAGGGGGTGGGCGCGCCCCCTGCCTCGTGCCTTCCTCGTTGATCCCCTGACGTGCACTCCAAGTCCCCTGGATTGCTTCCGTTCCAAAAATAACTTTCCCGAAGGTTTCATTCCGTTTGGACTCCGTTTGATATTCCTTTTCTGCGAAACACTGAAACAAGGGAAAAAAACAGAAACTGGCGCTGGGCTCTGGGTTAATAGGTTAGTCCCAAAAATAATATAAAAGTGCATAATAAAGCCCATAAACATCCAAAACAGATAATATAATAGCATGGAACAATAAAAAATTATAGATACGTTGGAGACATATCAGCATCCCCAAGCTTAATTCCTGCTCGTCCTCGAGTAGGTAAATGATAAAAACAGAATTTTTGATGTGGAATGCTACTTGGCATAATTTCAATGTAATTCTTCTTAATTGTGGTATGAATATTCAGATCCGAAAGATTCAAGATAAAAGTTCATATTGACATAAAAATAATAATACTTCAAGCATACTAACTAAGCAATTATGTCCTCTCAAAATAACATGGCCAAAGAAAGTTCATCCCTACAAAATCATATAGTTTGGTCATGTTCCATTTTCGTCACACAAGAATGCTCTCATCATGCATAACCCCGATGACAAGCCAAGAAATTGTTTCATACTTTAGTAATCTCAAACTTTTTCAACCTTCATGCAATACATGAGCGTGAGCCATGGATATAGCACTATGGGTGGAATAGAATATAATAATGGGGGTTATGTGGAGAAGACAAAAAAGGAGAAAGTCTCACATCAACGAGGCTAATCAATGAGCTATGGATATGCCCATCGATTGATGTTAATGAAAGGAGTAGGGATTGCCATGCAACGGATGCACTAGAGCTATACATGTATGAAAGCTCAACAAAAGAAACTAAGTGGGTGTGCATCCAACTTGCTTGCTCACGAAGACCTAGGGCATTTGAGGAACCCATTGTTGGAATATACAAGCCAAGTTCTATAACGAAAAGTTCCCACTAGTATATGAAAGTGACAAAACAAGAGACTCTCTATCATGAAGATTATGGTGCTACTTTGAAGCACAAGTGTGGTAAAAAGGATAGTAACATTGTTCCTTCTCTCTTTGTCTCTCAATTTTTTTTGGCCTTCTCTTTTTTTTATGACCTTTCTCTTTTTTTCTCACTTGGGACAATGCTCTAGAAAATGATGATCATCACACTTCTATTTATTTACAACTCAATGATTACAACTCAATACTAGAACAAAGTATGACTCTATATGAATGCCTCCGGCGGTGTACCGGGATATGCAATTAACCAAGAGTGACATGTATGAAAGAATTATGAATGGTGGCTTTGCCACAAATACTATGTCAACTACATGATCATGCAAAGCAATATGGCAATGATGAATGTGTCATGATAAACGGAACGGTGGAAAGTTGCATGGCAATATATCTCGGAATGGCTATGGAAATGCCATAATAGGTAGGTATGGTGGCTGTTTTGAGGAAGATATAAGGAGGTTTATGTGTGCAAGAGCGTATCATATCACGGGGTTTGGATGCACCGGCGAAGTTTGCACCAACTCTCAATGTGAGAAAGGGCAATGCACGGTACCGAAGAGGCTAGCAATGATGGAAGGGTAAGAGTGCGTATAATCCATGGACTCAACATTAGTCATAAAGAACTCACATACTTATTGCAAAAATCTACAAGTCAATAAAAACCAAGCACTACGCGCATGCTCCTAGGGGGATAGATTGGTAGGAAAAGACCATCGCTCGTCCCCGACCGCCACTCATAAGGAGGACAATCAAAGAACACCTTTACCATACGTGCATGCTATGGGACTTGCAAACTTCAACACAACTATTTATCAAATTCACAACTACTCAACTAGCACAACTTTAATATCACTACTTCCATATCTCAAAACAATCATCAAGCATCAAACTTCTCTTAGTATTCAACACACTCATAAGAAAGTTTTTACTAGTCTTGAATACCTAGCATATTAGGATTAAGCAAATTACCATGCTGTTTAAGACTCTCAAAATAATACAAGTGAAGCATGAGAGTTCATCTATTTCTTCAAAATAAAACCACCATTGTGCTCTAGAAGATATAAGTGAAGCACTAGAGCAAACAACAAACTACTCCAAAAGATATGAGTGAAGATCAATGAGTAGTTAAATAATTATGTAGCTATGTCAAGACACTCTCTCATTTAAGAATTTCAGATCTTGGTATTTTATTCAAACAGCAAGCAAAGCTAAAGAAAATAAAATGACGCTCCAAGCAAAACACATATCATGTGGTGAATAAAAATATAGCTCCAAGTAAAGTTACCGATGAACGAAGACGAAAGAGGGGATGCCATCCGGGACATCCCCAATCTTAGGCTCTTGGTTGTCCTTGGATATTACCTTGGGGTGCCTTGTGCATCCCCAAGTTTAGGATCTTGCCACTCCTTATTCCATAGTCCATCAAATCTTTACCCAAAACTTGAAAACTTCACAACACAAAATTTAACAGAAGATCTCGTGAGCTCCGTTAGCGAAAGAAAACAAAACACCACTTCAAGGTACTGTAATGAACTCATTATTTATTTGTATTGGTGTTAACTCTACTGTATTCCAACTTCTCTATGGTTTATAAACTATTTTACTAGCCATAGAGTCATCAAAATAAGCAAACAACACACGAAAAACAGAATCTGTCAAAAACAGAACAGTCTGTAGTAATCTGTAACTAACGCAAACTTCTGGAACTCAGAAAAATCTACCAAACTAGGAGGTCCTAGATAATTTGATTATTGATCTACTGCAATTGGAATCAGTATTTTATCACGTTCTGGTGATTTTAAACAATTGTTTTCGTGAACAGAAAGTTTCTGGAATTTTCAGCAAGATCAAATAACTATCATCCGAGAAGATTCTATAGGTTTAACTTGGCACAAACACTAATTAAAACATAAAACCACATCTAAACAGAAGATAGATGGATTATTTATTACTAAACAGAACCAAAAAGCAAGAAACAAAAATAAAATTGGGTTGCCTCCCAACAAGCGCTAACGTTCAACTCCCCTAGCTAGGCATGATGATTTCAATGATGCTCACATAAAAGATAAGAATTGAAACATAAAGAGAGCATCATGAAGAATATGACTAGCACATTTAAGTCTAACCCACTTCCTATGCATAGGTATTTTGTGAGAAAACAACTTATGGGAACAATAATCAACTAGCATAGGAAGGCAAAACAAGCATAACTTCAAAACATTAAGCACATAGAGAGGAAACTTGATATTATTGCAATTCCTACAAGCATATGTTCCTCCCTCATAATAATTTTCAGTAGCATGATGAATGAATTCAAAAATATAACCATCACATAAAGCATTCTTTTCATGATCTACAAGCATAGAATTTTTATTACTCTCCACATAAGCAAAATTCTTCTCATTCGGAATAGTGGGAGTATCATAAAAGACATGAATACTATAAGTTGTTTCCACAATAAAAGAGTAATGTTCAGAAAAAGGGTAATAACAATCATGACAAGTTTTATAAATATAATCATCACTACTTTTTATAGCATAAGTTTCATCACAATAATCATCATAAGTAGCAACTTTGTTCTCATCATAATCAATTGAAACCTCTTCCAAAATAGTGGATACATCACTAAATAAAGTCATGACCTCTCCAAATCCACTTTCATAAATATTATAAGATTCAAAATCCTCCAAAATAGTGGGATCATTACTTCCTAAAGTTGACACTCTTCCAAACCCACTTTCATCACTATAATCATCATAGGTAGAAGGCATGCTATCATCATAACAACTTTGCATATCAAAAATTGGGAGGCTAAAAATATCATCTTCATTAAACATAGCATCCCCAAGCTTGGGACAAACATTAATTTCCGCAAATATATTCTCAAATATGTCATTCTCATCAAACATAGCTTCCCCAAGCTTGGGCCTTTTCATATCATAAGCATAATAACTCTCATCATTAATAGTATGGATAGCACCAATAGTATAGCAATTATCATATTCTTCCAAGCAAGTGCCAAAAAGATTTTCAAGATCATAAGAAGTATCATTATCTTCCCAATCATAATCATCACAACAAGCAATAGGCATAACGAGATCGTCATCAAGTGCATCATCTTCCACAATTATTTTTGATTCATTTTCATGAGGCACAATAATAGGAGAAACATTATTTGGGAGAGATATCTTTTTACCTCTCTTCTTTTCTTTTCTTCTTCTTCACCACACCATGTGTGGGTTCAATCCTCTTTTTGGAGCTCCTTATTAATGAAATTAGTTGAATAGAAGGCTCCTCCTCGTTACCTGATTCATCATAAGAAATAATAGGAGGATATTGGGAAGTCTCTTCCCTTTCATTAGTATTCCTTTCATCTTCTATTTGTTTTCTTTTCTTTACGTAATTGGCAATATAAGGATTCTCAATGCAATTCACCGCACAATACATATAAATTTCTTCTAGATCAATATCGAGGAATTTCTCGAGGTTATATTCTGGAATAATCTTAGTTTGACGTTTCAATTCTTCATAACCCAAAAGCAGACTAAGTTCATTATGATGTGCAAGGGAAATCAAGTCATCACAATTTTTGGACACGATTCGGTCATGAAACAATTTGCATTTGATATTTAAATGACCATGTTCATTGCAAAGTTCAGAAGTATGGCTAAGATATTTTAAATTTTCAGCACTAACATTTAGCCTTTCTTGCAACCATTTAGATTCTAAATGCTTATGCCTCTTGCAATATCTATCTTCCCTATTTGTTGTGTACTTGCAAACCCAATACACTCCACAAAAATCGACATGCTTATAAGAGATATTTTCATCATGACTAGTGCAATCATCATTAGTACAATGGATATTCAAGGAGTTCATACTAACAACATTGCAATCATGCTCATCATTCAAAGATTTAGTGCCAAACATTTTAATGCATTCTTCTTCTAACACTTTGGCACAACTTTCCTTTCCATCATACTCACGAAAGATATTAAAAAGATGAAGCGTATGAGGCAAACTCAATTCCATTTTTTTAGTTTTCTTTTATAAACTAAACTAGTGCTAAAACAAGAAACAAAAAGATTCGATTGCAAGATCTAAAGATATACCTTCAAGCACTCACCTCCCCAGCAACGGCGCCAGAAATTGCTTGATGTCTACTACGCAAACTTCTTCTTGTAGACGTTGTTGGGCCTCCAAGTGCAGAGGTTTGTAGGACAGTAGCAAATTTCCTTCAAGTGGATGACCTAAGGTTTATCAATCCGTGGGAGGCGTAGGATGAAGATGGTCTCTCTCAAACAACCCTGCAACCAAATAACAAAGAGTCTCTTGTGTCCCCCAACACACCCAATACAATGGTAAATTGTATAGGTGCACTAGTTCGGCGAAGAGATGGTGATACAAGTGCAATATGGATGGTAGATATAGGTTTTTGTAATCTGAAAATATAAAAACAGCAAGGTAACTAATGATAAAAGTGAGCGTAAACGGTATTGCAATGCTAGGAAACAAGGCCTACGGTTCATACTTTCACTAGTGCAAGTTCTCTCAACAATAATAGCATAATTGGATCATATAACTATCCCTCAACATGCAACAAAGAGTCACTCCAAAGTCACTAATAGCGGAGAACAAACGAAGAGATTATGGTAGGGTACGAAACCACCTCAAAGTTATTCTTTCTGATCAATCCATTGGGCTATTCCTATAAGTGTCACAAACAGCCCTAGAGTTCGTAGTAAAATAACACCTTAAGACACACATCAACCAAAACCCTAATGTCACCTAGATACTCCAATGTCACCTTAAGTATCCGTCGGTATGATTATACGATATGCATCACACAATCTCAGATTCATCTATTAAACCAACACATAGAACTTCAAAGAGTGTCCCAAAGTTTCTACCGGAGAGTCAAGACGAAAACGTTGCCAACCCCTATGCATAGGTTCATGGGCGGAACCCGCAAGTTGATCGCCAAAACATACATCAAGTGAATCAATAGAATAACCCATTGTCACCACGGTTATCCCACGCAAGACATACATCAAGTGTTCTCAAATCATTAAAGACTCAATTCGCTAAGATAACTTCAAAGGGAAAACTCAATCCATTACAAGAGAGTAGAGGGGGAGAAACATCATAAGATCCAACTATAATAGCAAAGCTCGCGATACATCAAGATCGTATAATCTCAAGAACACGAGAGAGAGAGATCAAACATATAGCTACGGGTACATACCCTCAGCCCCAAGGGTGAACTACTCCCTCCTCGTCATGGAGAGCGCCGGGATGATGAAGATGGCCACCGGTGAGGGATCCCCCCTCCGGCAGGGTGCCGGAACAGGGTCCCGATTGGTTTTTGGTGGCTACAGAGGCTTGCGGTGATGGAACTCCCGATCTATCCTGTTCCCCGAAGGTTTTAGGGTATATGGATATATATAGGAGGAAGAAATACGTCAGGGGAGCCACGAGGGGCCCAGGAGGGTGGAGGGCGCGCCCCCTGCCTCGTGCCTTCCTCATTGATTCCCTGACATGCACTCCAAGTCCCCTGGATTGCTTCCGTTCCAAAAATAACTTTCCCGAAGGTTTCATTCCGTTTGGATTCCGTTTGATATTCCTTTTCTGCGAAACACTGAAACAAGGGAAAAAACAGAAACTGACACTGGGCTCTGGGTTACTAGGTTAGTCCCAAAAATAATATAAAAGTGCATAATAAAGCCCATAAACATCCAAAACAGATAATATAATAGCATGGAACAATCAAAATTATAGATACGTTGGAGACGTATCAATATGCAGTGCGTAAGTGAGTCGTGCACTTCGACGGCACCTAGTACTACGTAATATTTTTCTCCTCGATGGCACATGAATAGTGCACGTACTCAATGACAAAGCACGGGATGGTAGCCATGGACATGGTCGTCCCTTTTTGAAGTGAGTACTAATAAATACGTAACTTTGATGTGTCTCGTCAACTCGCAGAACGACGAGAAGCTTGCTTACTACGCCTTCCCCCTCGCCAACGCATGCGCGGTGGCTCGCAACACGAGTAGAAACTTTTGCTTACAAGCGGTGGAGGTGCATCAGTTCATTTGGTGTCAGATTGCCAGAAGTAGTACCATCATTATTGTTCGACTTCCGGAAGAGGAGAAGAGCCAAGCGCAAGGTCACCTACTAACCTAGTACAGTACTACTACAGCCAAAGCTGGTCCACCTTTTTAGAGCATGGTTAATTAATATAGGCGGCTCTTGCAGCGGGACATCATTTAGAGCAATTACTCTCTTCGTAGGATCAAAGGAAGTGAAACAAAAGTTGGAGTGGATGCTAGATTGCCAATTAAAACATGATTACGTAGGAAAAAAATCCTGTAGCATTCTATCCTATGAATCAAACGACCAATGTAGGAAAATTATGAGGGGGGCTCTCCAATAGTGTTCCTCGACTCGCACCTAGCATCACGGTGGTCGAACTTGGAGTCATTCATTTGGTACACGTGGCATCTCAGATCTGGTACTCCAATATTAGGTTGGCTCTATGTGATGTGGCAATTTCATATACTAACCGGATGCTAGCTATACTACTACGGTACTCACACTCCAAGAAGTGACTCGAAAACCATTCATAAATTGAGTCTATGACACGCATTTGCAAATGTACCATTCATTACATACAACAAGTCATCAACACACAACGACAACGATGATACATGTTGGATTATAGATTATTTCCAACAAAACATTCTAGTAAATACTAAAGTTTTCATCACACAACAAATAACAAGCAATGAAATGAACTTCAACTCAACCAATCCTTGGCATTGGAAACGCTTGCTTTGAACCATAGGTGCTCTGGGAAGGGCCAACTATTGTCAATATCGAGAGCAACGCGGGACTGATCATCCAGGCTGAAGCGGCATATATCAGGAGCAGGGTAGGGAACCACCGCAATGTCCGAGGTATAGATACATTTGCTTCTCATAAATGGTAGTAACACTGTGTCAACAGCAGCTGGATCGCCTTTAACCATCATTGGATAGTTTGGTCCAAGGAAGAGCGAGTTTGCTCCAAGACTACCAATACTGTACCAGGGAGAAGGTGTTGGCGCTAGTACACTAGTATCCATCCCGAAAACCCTGCAACGGGTGTTGGAATAGGTCCGGAGAGGGCGACCATGGGAGACAACACCTGCTACCTCAGTAGTAACGATCACAATGCACTGTATACAAACAAGAAGAGGTGATCCATCGGAATTAGTTGCCAGGCACCACTGAGTATATAAGTTATGCTTGTCCTCATGCTCATGATCATCACCATCGTCATCTCCCCCTTGGTTATAAAATTTTTCAAGTATAGGTGGTGGGATGTTCACAGGACCTTGGAAACACAAGAAGGTTAATTAGTAAAGGGAAACTTGCTAACCCGCATGCATGTGGATGAAACAATTATAATTACAGTGGAAGACAACCGTACTGAAACTACGAGGATCCCATGCAAAAACAGTGCCACGAGTGGTGGCAGCAAACAGAAGACCCTCGTTGTCGGTGTCAAAACCGGCGGATCTCGGGTAGGGGGTCCCGAACTGTGCGTCTAAGGTCGATGGTTATAGGAGACGGGGGACACGATGTTTACCCAGGTTCGGGCCCTCTCTATGGAGGTAATACCCTACTTCCTGCTTGATTGATCTTGATGAATATGAGTATTACAAGAGTTGATCTACCACAAGATCGTAATGGCTAAACCCTAGAAGCCTAGCCTGTATGACTATGGTAATGAGTATATCCTTTCCGAACTAAACCCTCCGGTTTATATAGACACCGGGGGGATCTAGGGTTACATAGAGTCAGTTACATAGGAAGGAATCTTCATAGTTGATCGCCAAGCTTGCCTTCCACGCCAAGGAGAATCCTATCCGGACACGGGTATAGTCTTCGGCCTTCGTTACTTCACAGCCCATCAGTCCGGCCCATGGATAACAGGCCGGACGCCCGAGGACCCCTTAGTCCAGGACTCCCTCAGTAGCCCCCGAACCAGTCTTCAATAGCGAGGTGTTCGGCACATAAATTGTCTTTGACATTGCAAGGCGGGTTCCTCCTTTATTGATTTCCAAGTAATGTATTCGGCCGTAGATTCAATGTCAACCCTCGGCTTCTGCGCGTTAATAACCTCGTCCTCCACGTGTCTAGTGAATGCGGGAGGTCAGGGTACTTTTGCGAATAACACCCCATTCAGGCCAGGAAGAGCGCCTATTTAAAGAGATCGGATCTTAGATCCATTCAGCATCCCGCGGAGAAAAATCCCCAAAGACTACTAGGAGAAGCCATTCCAACATGGCTAGCATTCCCAGTTCCTCCTTCGACTCAGAGAGAGGCCAGTGGGAGAGGTGCTCAGTGGCCCACAGCCAATTTGAGAAGCTGCAAACGCAGGGATTTCTCCCCCCTGCAGATCTGGTCCCTGTTCAAGCAGGGCTAGCCTCCCTTAACGGTGAGACCCAGGTGGAGGATTTGCCCAATCCATCCGGGGGGAGCGAGTTTGTTTCGTCCCTTATCTGCTAAGGGGCGTTGGGTTTCCAATCCATCCGTTCCTTCGGGGGCTTCTATAATACTATGGCCTTCAGCTGCATAACTTTACTCCCGCCTCCATTCTGCATATTGCGGGCTACGTTGCTTTGTGCGAACTGTTCGTGGGAATTGAGGCCCATTTTGAGCTGTAGAGAAAGTTGCTCTGTCTTGTCCCGTGCAACCACCAGGGGTCAATATTTGAAGTGGGCGGAGCCGAAGTATGGCGCGTCACCGATACCGGATACTGTCCGGCACACCAAGGAAGGCATCTGAAGAATGGCCTTCCGAATGGTTCTATATAGAAGACGTCGCTCTTCCCGACCCTGTTCGCAAGGGTCTCCCGGAATTTGCAAGCGTTCCGCTGAAGAAACGTCACAGCTGGCGTCCCCGGAGTCTTGAAGAGGAGGATAGTGCGGAAGTTCGTCAGTTCCTAGGCAAGATAAGGATGCTTGCCCAGTCCGGTTTTACAATAGTAGAGGTAATGGCGACCTCCATAGTGCGAGGGGTTCAGCCACTTCAATACAGAGGGTTCCCAATGTGGCACTACAATGGGGAGGATGATGCCTCCTGTTGTGGTCGGAAAGGTCCGGACACCCCGGCCGCTCTAGCCAAGATACTGGCCGAGCTGTTCAAAGGGGAGGAAGAATAATTTCTCCGCATCAATAGCAGAGATGGGTACTCCATGTACAATCCTCCCAGCTGGGTAAGTCCTAACCCCTTTGCTTTTATTCACTCCGCTCTCTTAGCCATTTTTAACAAATTCCCAATCCGTTTATTTTGAAACAGCACTGGCGGAAGGTAACCGAGGGGCTTAATAGCCCTGCCCCACAGCCGGAAAACCACAACCGGGAGCTTGATCCTGGGTTCGAAGAGGACCCAGATATATTCGTGGTACTCGCGGAAGGGGTGTTCTACCAGGCGAGCTATGATGGCACGGAGGTGGCCATCATCGCCGATTATCCTGGTCTTCTTCCAGCTTCCCACGTAAGTAATCAGGAGAAATCCTCGTCGAAAGATTTTCCTCGCACTGCCTCACCCACCGCACTGTCTCATGCTTCAAAGGGGAGGCGTTCGGCATGTCATGCTACGCCGGGGATGACTCCAAGAAGAGCGGCTCCCGTGCCGAGCAAGGCCTCGAAAAGGAAGGTCGGCGAAGACAAGGCCGGTCCTTCGTCGAAGAGGCACGGATTTGAAGGCATGCTTTAGTAGTCGTACCCAACTTTGATTGTTATGTTGGTCCTGTATCAGGAAAAAGGTCCGCCGGACTATGTCCGGGGATCCGGCCAGTCGCACTCCCAACAACCGGGATTCAGATCCCACCGGAGAGGTGGGGGCCGCTATGGGGACAACGCCGGACTGTCCTTCGGCTGAGGGTTCGGAAGATATGTCCGTTACCAACTCGGAAGTAGAGAGCGCCATGAATCATCGGCGCTGCAGGGCTGTCCTACGAGACCCCAAGTTCTCAGAAGAGGCATTCAATGCCTTCAGCTCGGCTGACGCATACATCCGAGCTGCTCGAGATGGGCTTAGAAAAACCACTAAGCAACATTTGACATATGTGCAGGTAAGTTTTCTTTGTCTGAAAAGGATAACCATATGCCCGTTGCCCCCGAGACTGAAAGCAGTTGGTACAACTGATTTAAGGATCATTGTATAACCAGGTCCTTACAGAGAAGAATGGCCTGCTAGCCCAAGAGCTGGAGCAGTGTCGGGCACAGCTTAATGCTGCTACCGCCGAACTGGAAAACTTCAAGAAGGCGTCTTCTGGTAACATTCCCCTCCATTGAAGAACAAATAATTGTATACAAATTTGTACTAATACTGTTGCTGATCGCAAAATAGGATCGCCAGATCAACTTGAAGAGAAGTTGAAGGTCGCCCAAACGGGAGAGAAAGAGGCGAAAAGGCTACACGCCGCAGGCGAGCGTGTGCCGACCCGAGTCGGAGGGGAGAAAAACAAGCTTCAGGATTCCAACACTACATTGGGCGAAGAATTGAAAGATGTGCGGGCGCAGCTAGCCGACTCCGTGAAGGAGAACAAGAAGCTGTGGGGCGGCATATTCAGTGTGTGTCTGAACTATCTTTAGAGTAGTTCAGAGATAAATGGAACTGATATAGTTATGATTGCAGGTATATTGACGGGCCGTCCTGAAGAGGAGGTGTCTGGATCATCAAGTGATCTACTGCAAGGGCTGTCGCAAGTGCACGGACAGGCTCGGCTAGCGATGCAGAGTGTTGCCAAGGCCCTATGGCCATCCGCCTCCCCTCCAGGAAGTATGGAGAAGCTTGTAAAGCTATTCAAAGGAGCGCGGCGGTGTATCTGACTTGGAAGATATCGGCCTGCCGAGAGGGTACGCGAGAGGCCTGGGCCATGGTGAAAACACGATATACCAAGCTGGATCCTAATCACATGGCCCGTGTTGGACCGCTAGGGTCGAATGGGGAAGAAATTCCCGTTAGTTTAGTATATGACCAAGTAGACTTGGCCGCCAAATATTCCCAACAGGATTGTAAGTTAGACCGCCTTTTGGACGGTGTAGAGGAGGAAGTGTTTGAGTCCAAGTGACTATGTACTTTCCTTGATATATGTAACTCTAGCTGAATTGTATAGCATTTGTCATGGCAGACCTTTTCACTTCAACCTCCAGACCCGAAGGTGCGGAGTGTTTCCGAATACCCGCACGGCCGAATAGACTGGGGTATGCGTGGAAACTAGGCGTAGGGGTCATAGTTGCTTGAACAGACAAGTTGTATCCGGCTAGCTATGTTATATTACATTGAGATTGTAAGAAACATCTTCCAGAGAGAATAGTTCCGTTAAGGGTTCCTTTCCCTCGGTGTGCATGCATTAGTGTACATGTCCTAATTGTGATGTGAAAATCACAGTGTGTATAACTTCTGGGGGTTCACAATGGAGTGAGTGCAAAAAATATCTTTAATTCACCGACCGAATATTCCCTTAAGAACGCTAGCTTTCGGCTTCACCCAGTCTGAGGTACACATCCGGATGACCCGGCAGTAACAATCGCAAAGGTGCTCCCTTTATGCCCTAGCCGAACTAACGGGAACGTAGGGCATAAGCACAGGAACCAGGCAACCCAGCTTGGCCAAAACTTAAGTCATATCGATGCATATAGTGGCGAAGAAAAGGTACATATGGAAGAACGCATATGTGAAGAGCTTGACGCTCAAAAAATAATAAAAAGCTTCTGTCCGAGAAGCCCCCAGGTATATTAGACGTACATATTTAAAGATGTATGCGTCAGGGGTGTGCGGTCTAGCCGTACGAGAGCTTTAAAGCGAGGAGAGAAAAAAAGGAATAATCGGAAAAGAGAGAAAAAATAATGGAAACTACAGGGGAGAAGGATACGAACAAAGAGTTCGGCGCTAGGCGAAGAATCTTCGGAGTCTGGCCGCATTCCATGGGTTCGGCTCGAGGCGATGGTCTGATGCACCACGAAGACGGTACGCTCCTCCAGTGAGAACTTCATCAATTATGAAGGGACCCTCCCATTTGGGCTTTAGTTTGTCCTTTTTCTTCTCCGGCGGGCGTAGAACGAGTTCGCCAACGTTGTAAGTCTTGGCCCGTACTTCTCTGCTTTGATATCTTCGAGCCTACTGGTGGTAAAATGCTGAACGGGCTTTTGCGACATCGCGCTCCTCCTCCAGGGCATCTAGGTTGTCCTGTCGATCAAGCTCGGCTTCTCTCTCTTCATACATACGCACTCGAGGTGAGTCGTGAATAATATCGCAGGGCAACACAGCCTATGCGCCATACACCATGAAGAAAGGTGTGTATCCGGTAGTACGGTTGGGCGTGGTCTACAGCCCCCAGAGTACGGAGTCGAGCTCCTCAATCCAGTGCTTGTCTGATTCTCTCAAAGACCGCACTAGTCTGGGCTTGATGCCGCTCATAAAAAGACCATTGGCTCATTCGACTTGACCGTTGGTTTGCGGGTGGTAGACAGAGGCATAATCGCGTTTAATGCCAAGATTAGTACACCAGGTTTTCACCTCGTCGGCTGTGAAATTAGAGCCGTTGTCGATGATGATGCTGTGTGAGATGAGGGAGTCCTGGATTAGGGGGTCCTCGGACAACCGGACTATATCCTTTGGTCGGACTGTTGGACTATGAAGATACAAGATTGAGGACTTCGACCCGTGTCCGGATGGGACTCTCCTTGGCGTGGAAGGCAAGCTTGGCAATACAGATATGTAGATCTCCTCCCTTGTAACCAACTTTGTGTAACCTTAGCCCCCTCTGGTGTCTATATAAACCGGAGGGTTTAGTCTGTAGGGCAACAACAATCATACCATAGGCTAGCTTCTAGGGTTTAGCCTCTACGATCTCGTGGTAGATCAACTCTTGTAATACTCATATCATGAAGATCAATCAAGCAGGAAATAGGGTATTACCTCCATCGAGAGGGCCCGAACCTGGGTACACATTGTGTCCCCCGCCTCCTGTTACCATCCGCCTTAGACGCACAGTTCGGGACCCCCTACCCGAGATCCGCCGGTTTTGACACCGACATTGGTGCTTTCATTGAGAGTTCTACTGTGTCGTCATCATAAGGCTAGATGGCTCGCCTCGTTCTCAAGGACAACATCACCTCTGGGGGAGCCCTGGCTATAGGCCAAACTCTCCGACTAGGCGGTTTCGTCATGACCGTCAGTTCGGCCGCTGCGCCGACGATGACTTCTCGGGTCATCGAAAACAGCCTCCACGTCGGCTCGGGACTCACCGAGCAGTTGGATCCAATAGAGCTCTCTTCCTTGAACGAGCTCTTGGATCGCATCGCCACCTTGGGAGTCGCTACAGACTATGATCAGATCGGGCTTAAACCCGACCAAAGGGAGATTAACTCCCCGCCGGTCACCCATCAGATAGCGGTGGTGGAGGAGCAATGCGGCGATTCTTCCTCTATCTTGAGGGAAAACTATGTCCGAATTCCCGAGCTCTCCGAGCCGGATACCCGTCTACGGGAGGACATCGCCCAAACCCTGAACCTAGAATCAGGCAGCGGGCCAGACCTATTGGGCAACATCCCAGAGCCCGAACTTCCAAGATCGGAAACTCCTCCGCCCCTGGGTCTCAGATCGGGTCAAGGTTCGGACTTAAATCCACCCACCCACCCAGATATAAACGATCTTTCCCACATTAGACAAGAGCCCCAGGAGACAGTACACCACTATTGGGCCAGATTCCTCCTTGTAATAAACAAGGTCAAGGACTGTCGCGAGGAAGACGCAATTTCATTCTTTTGCAATAATTGCATGGACAAGGGAATCCTCAACGCCATTAGTCGCCGTGACATAGCACACTTCGCTGACTTGGCGGCCATAGTGCGGAAGTACTGTGCAATGGAAAGCGCCTGGAAAACCCAAACAAAATTTTGGGACCCTCCGGCTCTGACAAAACCCCCAATCCGAACTAAAAGGGTGCACTCTCGTAAGTCGCCCGACCCAATTACAAAGAAACAAAAGCCCACTATAGGGCGTGGAACCGTATTGGAGGGATGGCTTAATGGGCCATGCAAAATTCACAGTACAGCAGATACCATACCAACACACAGCCTTAGAGCATGTTGGGTACTCCGGCAGGTAGCCAAGAGCGGCGAGGATCTCCTCATCAACAATACCGCAGAGCACCATCCCGTGGAGAACAACAATAGTATTGATAGTCTTCAAGACCTTCGCCTCAAATAATAGGCGTAAGCGAGCCCTCCGCAACCTTGCCGAAGTCTGCCACATGGCAGCAATAAATCCATGGAGCGATACGGCTATCACCTTCAATGCCAGTGATGAACCTAAATTCCGAACAGCCCGAGCACCAGCCGCCTTGGTCCTTAGTCCAATTGTGGACGGCTTCCAACTTACTAAAGTGCTCATGGACGGCGGCGGCGGATTAAACCCCATCTATGAGGAGACTCGTCAAAAAATGGAAATAGACAGAAGCCGCATTGAGCAAAGCAGCACGACCTTCCGAGGAATCATCCCTAGTCGGGAGGCACGATGTGCTGGGAAAATCACACTAGATGTGGTATTCGGCACGCCGGAGAATTATAGGTCCGAAGAAATCACATTCCAAGTGGCCCCGTTCAATAGCGGATACCACGCCCTTCTGGGGCAGGAGGCATTCACGATCTTCCAAGCTATACCCCATTAAGGGTACATGAAGCTCAAAATGCCCGGGCCCAATGGAATCATCACTCTAGCTAGTGATCCGGACATAGCACTCCGCGCCGAAAACAAAACAGCCGCACTGGCCCTTGAGGCGTTATCCGAAGCCCTCGCGGCCGAGGAATTAACTGCGCTGCGCTCCAAGTGGACAGGGACGACGTGATACTCGACAAAAGATCCAAGTCCACCTCTTTTAAACCAGCGAATGAAATAGTCAAATTCCAAGTCCACCCAAAGGACCCTACAAAAACAGCATCCATCGGGGCACAGTTAAACCCCACAGTAGACGCCACACTACGGGAGTTCTTGCGCGAGAATTGGGACATATTTGCCTAGCATCCTTCTGACATGCCAGGAATCCCACGCAGGTTGGCCGAGCATAGCCTTAACATTTTAAAGGGGCTCAAGCCGGTCAAGCAGACCCTCCGGTGTTTCTCTGAACCTAAGCGACAAGCCATGGGAGAGGAGCTAGCCAAGTTACTGGAGACCGGATTCATTAGAGACATAAAACATCCGGACTGGCTAGCAAACCTGGTGATGGTACCAAAGAAGGATAAATCCTGGCGCCTATGTGTCGATTTCAAGGACCTTAACAAGGCTTGCCCCAAGGATCCCTTCCCCCTCCCCCGCATCGATCAACTTATCGACGCTACTGCAGGACACGACTCATTGTGTTTCCTCGATGCATACTCCGGATACCATCAAATCAAGATGGTGGAGTCCGATCAAGCCACAACGGCATTTATCACCCCATACGGCTCCTTCTGTTTTAACACCATGCCTTTCGGGCTTAAGAACGCCGGTGCAACCTATCAACGCATGATTCAGACATGCCTGGAAACACAGATCGGCAAAACAGTGGAGGCATACGTAGACGATGTGGTCGTTAAAACCAGACACGTCGAATCCTTAATAGACGACTTGAGGCTCACATTCGACAATCTCCGAACATACGACATCAAGCTCAATCCGAAAAAATGCATCTTCGGCATGCCCGCCGGAAAGCTCTTAGGCTTCATCGTATCCAATAGAGGAATCGAAGCGAATCCGGCTACCGAGTTCTGTCACAGTTGGCCATCCCAACAGACCTCAAGCAGATCCAGAAATTAACTGGATGCGTGGCTGCTTTAAGCCGCTTTATCTCCCGATTAGGAGAAAAGGCACTGCCTCTTTATCGCCTTCTTCGACACACCGAACACTTCGAGTGGACGGACGCAACCACGACTGGATTAGAGGAAATAAAGGCCGTTTTGGCCACAAACCCAATCTTGGCCGCACCTCACGTCGGTGAACCAATGCTGTTGTATATAGCGGCAACACACCAAGTTGTAAGCGCAGTGCTCGTCGTCGAACGAGAGATGGACGGACATAAGTTCCCGCTTCAAAAGCCGGTATACTATGTATCCACTATCCTCACTCCATGCAAATCACGGTACCCACATTATCATAAGATAGCATACGCGGTCTTCATGGCATCCCGGAAGCTACGACACTACTTTCAAGAATGTTCAATCACGGTGGCCTCCAAAGTACCTCTCAACGACATAATAACCGCGATGCCATGGGCCGGATTTCTAAATGGGCTATCGAGCTCCTCCCGTTCGACATAACATACAAACCACGGTGAGCCATTAAGTCGCAAGTACTGGCCGATTTCGTCGCCGAATGGACGGAAGCCGAACTCCCTAAAGAGTACGGCGCGTACTCCAATTGGATTCTGCACTTTGACGGTTCAAAGATGCTGACGGGTCTGGCGGCAGGCGTCGTCCTGACATCCCCAACCGGAGATACAGTCTAGTACGTACTCCAAATATTATACACAGACTCCAACAATGCAGCAGAATATGTGGCCCTGTTACACGGTCTCCGGATGGCAGTCTCCATGGGCATTCAACGCCTGGAGGTGCGTGGGGACTCGAACCTCGCAATATCTCAGATAAATGGAGACTTTGACGCCAAGGATCCAAAAATGGCGGCTTACCGCAACGCCGTCCTCAAAATGTCAGCTCGGTTCGAGGGGCTCGAATTCCACCATGTGGTCCGAAAACAATCAAGCGGCGGACATCATCGCCCGCATCGGCGCTAAGCGCGACCCTGTCCCACCCAATATCTTCTTGGAAAGGCTGTTTAAGCCATCCGTGGTATGGGAAGGAGAGACCGGCAACAACAGTCCGGACTTGGCCAGAACACCAGATACCGAGCACTCTGGCGTAATCGGAGGCTCCGCCACCGAAATAACACCTTCCACCCACGTGATTATGGCTGTCATCGCCCCGTGGACAGAACCCTTCCTGGCCTACCTAACTAGGCAGGAACTACCTGAGGACCCAAACGAGGCACGTTGCACTGTGCGGCGGTCTAAAGCCTACAAGGTCCACGAGGGAGAGCTTTATAAGAAAAGCGCTACCGGAGTCCTTCAAAGGTGCATCTCTGAAGAGGAAGGGAGGAAACTTTTGGCAGAAATTCATACTGGACTTGGCGGCCACCACGCCGCAGCTCGGGCCCTTGTAAGCAAGGCCTTCCATACAGGTTTCTACTGGCCGACGGCCCGAGCAGACGCACAGGACCTTGTCCAACGTTGCATCGGTTGCCAACTTTTTGCAAACCAAAGCCATATGCTGCCTACCGCTCTCCAAACAATCCCCATTACTTGGCCCATTGCGGTCTGGGGGTTTGATATGGTCGGACCCCTCAAAGGGGGAAGCCATAAGAAAAAATACTTATTGGTCATGGTGGATAAATTCACCAAATGGATAGAAGCCAAACCAGTTAAAATGGTCGAATCCGGACCAGTGATAGACTTCATATCTGGGTTGTACACCGTTATGGCGTCCCCCACAGCATCATCACCGATAACGGCTCGAACTTACAGCCGACGAGGTAAAACTTTGGTGCAGCAACATGGGCATCAAGCTCGATTATGCTTCTGTCTATCACCCACAAACTAACGGTCAAGTCGAGCGAGCAAATGGTCTTATCATGAGCGGCATTAAACCCAGATTAGTGCGGTCCTTAAAGGAATCAAACACGCACTGGGTAGAGGAGCTCGACTCTGTACTATGGGGGCTGCGGACCACGCCGAATCGCACTACCGGATACACACCGTTTTTATGGTGTACGGCGCAGAGGCGGTACTGCCCTGCGACATAACTCATGACTCACCTCGAGTGCGCATGTATGAAGAGAAAGAAGCCGAGCTTGATCGGCAGGATAGTTTGGACGCCCTGGAGGAGGAGCGTGACGTGGCAAAAGCCCGTTCCGCATTCTATCAGCAACAGGCTCGAAGGTATCAAAGCAGAGAAGTACGGGCCAAAACCTATAACGTTGGTGAACTCGTTCTACGCCTACCGGAGAAAAAAAGAACAAGCTCAAGCCCAAATGGGAAGGTCCCTTCATTATTGACCAAGTTCTGACCGGTTGAGCGTACCGTCTGCCGGATGCATCGGACAATCGAATCGAGCCAAACCCATGGAACGCAGCCAGACTCCGAAGGTTCTACGCCTAGTGCCGGACTCTATGTTCGTCTCCTTACCTCCGTCAATTTTTTACATATCCGTTATCTGTCTTTTATCTCTTTCTTTTTTCCTTTCTCTTCAAGGCCTTAAAAGGCTAAATTGTGTCTTGACTACACAATCTTGACGCGCTAACCGCGCTCATTATACCTGGGGGCTTCTTATACAGAAGCTTAATATAACTATTTTCCGGGCTCTATGCCTCACACATGTGTTATTCTTCCACATGTACCTTTTTTCGCCATTATATGCATCGATATGACTTAAGTTTTGGCCAAGCTGGGTTGCCTGGCTCTTGTGTTTATGCCCTACATTCCCGTTAATTCGGCTAGGGCATAAGGGGAGCACCTCTGTGATTGTTACTGCCGGGTCAGCCGGATGTGTACCTCAGACTGGGTGAAGCCGAAAGCTAGCGTTCTTAAGGGAATACTCGGTCGGTGAACAAAAGATGACTTTTATTTATTTTAATACATGCCCACAGATGTTTATAGCCTGCGTCTCTTTTCGCAGTTCGAACATGCACATTAGGGCATGCGTACCCAGGGAAAGGAACCCTTAACAGAACTATTCTCCCTGGAAGATGTTTCTTACTATCCATGTAATATAACACAGCTAGCTGGGTACTTGTCTGTTCAAGCACTTATGACCCCTACGTCTGGTTTCCACGCGTACCCCGG
Organism: Triticum aestivum; assembly: GCF_018294505.1. Taxonomy (NCBI): domain Eukaryota; kingdom Viridiplantae; phylum Streptophyta; class Magnoliopsida; order Poales; family Poaceae; genus Triticum; species Triticum aestivum. The sequence continues at coordinate 103,984,867 of NC_057814.1, read as the reverse complement.
TTTTTACATAACTGAGCGGGTATTCGGATACACTCCGGACTATCGGGTCCAGAGGTCGAAGCAAAAAGGTCCGCCATGACAAATGATTTACAATCCGGCTAGGGATAATGTATGTCACTTGAAGTACACAGTCATTTAGACTGACTAAATTCTTCTTCTATACCATCCAACAGGCTGTCTAGCCTACAATCCTGTTGGGAATACTTTGCGGCTAATTCTACTTGATCATACACCAAACTGACGGGGATCTCTTTCCCATCAGGCCCCACAGGTCCGACCTCGGCCATGTGGTTAGGGTCAGCCTTGGTATACCGCGTCTTCACAATGGCCCAGGCTTCCCTCGCACCTTGTCGGCAGGTTGATATCTTCCATAATCGGAAGCGCCGCCGCGCTCCCTTGAGCTTCTCTACAAGCTCCCCCATGCCTCCTGGCAGGGAGACGGATGGCCACAAGGCTTGGGCAATGCCCTGCATCACCTGCCAAACTTGTTCGTGCAGTTGTGAGAGCTCTGGCAGAAGATCACCCGCAGACCCGGGCATCTCCTCCTCGGGACGACCCGTCAGCATACCTGCAGATATAACTCTGTTAGCTGGTTTCTTCACCGAACTCTTTAAAAGTTCGTTCAAGCACTTACTGAAAATGTCGCGTCGAAGCCTCTTATTCTCCTTTACGGAGTCAGCAAGCTGGGCCCGAACATCTTTCAGTTCCACGCCCAGCTGGATATTGGCATCTTGGAGATTGTTTTTCTCCTGCCTAACCTTTTTAAGCACGCGCTCACCAGCCTTTAGCTGTCGTTGGGCATGCGGCTCATTCCCTATCACGACCTACGGATTCACTCCGGAGTCATCTGCAGAATCTATTGTTAGATTTGCATGCATGCCGCATACTATCTGGTACCTGTCATTCTTTGCAATAGAGAAAAGTGTTACCAAAGGGGGCCTTCTCGGACTCCTTCAGCACGGCAACTGCGGCCCGTAGCTGGGCTTTGCACTCTTCCAGCTCTTGAGACAATTGGGTATTCTTCTCTGTAAGAACCTACACAAATAATGATCCTTAAATCAGTTGTGTCAACTGTTTCAAGTCTTAGGGGCTACTGATATATATAATTATCATATTTTCTTACCCGTATATCCTTTACATACTGGTCCATGGCTCTGGCAAGACCATTTTGAGCAGCTCAGATGTACGCGTCTCCTGAGTTGAAGGCATCGAACGCCTCTTGGGAGAAACAAGCGTCACGGAGTACGGCCCGGCGATGCCTGTGATTCATAGCGCTCTCCACTTCGGAATTTGTAGCGGACAGCCTATCCGCATCCTCTGTAGGAGGAACATCCGGCGTTCGCCCCATGTTAGCGTCCGCCTCTATGTCCGGCTCTGGAGCCCGACTGGTGGAGGCGTGACCGGCAGCCTTTCCGGATATAGTCCGACGAGTGTTTTTCCTACTAGGAAACATGGACGTTATTATATTTTAAAAGACGACAACCACGGAGCGGGATTTTGTTTCATACCTCTGCAACGGCGTCTCAGTCCTGACCACCTTCCTTTTAAGCCTACCCGGCTTCGGTGCCCCTTGTTGGTGAGTCACTGCGGGTTCGGCATGGCGTCCCGAGGGCCTTCCCTGTAAGACACCATATGTGTGCAATAGGTGAAGTGCAGAAAAGGGGATCCTTCTCGGAAGTTGGGACTCCAGTTTTACTTACATGCGATGCTGGGAGTAGTCCAGGATAATCGGCTATGATGGCCACCATGGCATCATCGCAGCTCAATTGATAGAACATCCTGTCAATCAACTCCACAAATATGTCCGGATATTCTTCGAGTCCGGGGTCGAGGGCCCAGTCAGGGTCCTCTGGTTGTGGAGGCGGGCTGTGGACCTCCCTCACAGCTTTTCGCAGCTCCTGCTATGAAATAGCAAGGTAAATATTCATGACAAAGAATGCGGGAAGGTCTGGAGTAAAAAGTAGCAGCTCGCCCAGCTTGGGGGGTTGTACATGGAGAACCCATCCCGTGGCTTGATACGGATGAACTCCTCTTCCTCTCCTTTGTATAAACCGGACAGTATTTTCGCTAGAGCAGCGACGGAGTCCGGACCTTTACGACCGCAGCGGGTGGCATCGTCTTCTCCATTGAAGTGCCACATAGGGTGTCCACGATATTGAAGTGGATGCACCCCCCGCATTATACATATGGACATAACCTCGACTATTGTCAATCCTGATTTGGCCAGCGTTTGTATCCGGCCCATCAGGTAAAGGACCTCTCTGTTATCTTCCTCCTGGGGGCTCCGAGGGTGCCAGCTGTGGCATTTCTTCAAAGGAGCGTTATTAAACTCAGGAAGGCCCATCCGAACAGGGTCCGGAAGGGGGACGTCCTCCATATAAAACCACTCCGAAGGCCAATCTTCGGACGTCTTCTTCGGAGTACCGAACATATATCCGGTCCCGGCGATGCGCCATATCTCGGCTCCGCCCACTTGATATATCGACCCCTCTTGTGTACGGGGTACGAGGCAGAACAGCCTCTTCCATAGCTCGAAATGAGCTTCGCAGCCCAGAAATAGCTCGCAAAAGGCGACATAGCCAGCGATGTGTAATATGGAGGCGGGAGTAAAATTGTGCAGCTGGAGGCCGTAGAACTCCAGGAGCCCCCGGAGGAATGGATGAATTGGAAATCCAAGTCCTCTTAATAAGTAAGGGACAAGGCATACCCGCTCCCCCTTGGATGGGTCGGGAAAGCTCTCCGCTTGCTCCCCGCCATTGTAGGTGGCAAGCCCGGCTCGAACGGGGACCATATACGCTGGAGGGAGAAATCCCTGGGTCTGTAACTCTACTAATTGACTGTGCGGGACGGAACACTTCTTCCAATTGTCGGGTTTAGGGCTACGGGAGTGAGAGGAGGAGCTGCGATGGTCGGCCATGTTGGAATGGATTTTTTCCGGGCGCGCTCCGATGGATACTCGCTGTGGGAGCATGGTGTGATCTGGATCTGAGAATCCCCGTCTCTTTAATAGGCGATTTACCCACATGGCTAGGGTGGCAAATGTAAAAATGCCCCGACTTCTCGCATTCGCTCGACGCGTGGAGGATATCCATTATTAGGCGCGGAAGCCAAGGAGTGCAACATTTATGGGAAGCCGGACACTACTCAAACAGGTATTCTGAATTTGGAGAAGAACCCGCCTTGCAATGTCGAAGACAATCTGCGCGCCGGACTCATCGCCATTAAAGCTTGGTTCGGGGGCTACTGAGGGAGTCCTGAATTAGGGGGTCCTCGGACAGCCGGACTATATCCTTTGGCCGGACTGTTGGACTATGAAGATACAAGATTGAGGACTTCGACCCGTGTCCGGATGGGACTCTCCTTGGTGTGGAAGGCAAGCTTGGCAATACGGATATGTAGATCTCCTCCCTTGTAACCGACTCTGTGTAACCCTAGCCCCCTCCGGTGTCTATATAAACCGGAGGGTTTAGTCCATAGGGCAACAACAATCATACCATAGGCTAGCTTCTAGGGTTTAGCCTCTACGATCTCGTGGTAGATCAACTCTTGTAATACTCATATCATCAAGATCAATCAAGCAGGAAGTAGGGTATTACCTCCATCGAGAGGGCCCGAACCTGGGTAAACATTGTGTCCCCCGCCTCCTGTTACCATCCGCCTTAGACGCACAGTTCAGGACCCCCTACCCGAGATCCGCCGGTTTTGACACCGACATGGGACACCATAACGGTGCACAACACCGGATATGAATTCTATCACCGGCCCGGACTCAGCCGTTTTGACCGGTTTAGCCTCTATCCACTTAGTGAATTTGTCCATCATGACCAGCAGATATTTTTTCTTATGGCTTCCCCCTTTAAGGGGTCCAACCATATCTAGTCCCTAGACCGCGAAAGGCCAAGTAATGGGGATAGTTTGTAAGGCAGTTCTGGGCATATGGCTTTGGTTGGGGAAGAGTTGGCATCCGACGCAGCGTTGGACAAGGTCCTGCGCGTCTGCTCGGGCCATCGGCCAATAAAACCCAGTACGGAAGGCCTTGCTAATAAGGGCCGAGCTGCGGCGTGGTGTCCGCCGAGACCAGTGTGAATTTCCGCATAAAGCTACCGCCCCTCTTCCTCGGAGATACATCTTTGAAGTACTCCGGTAGTAATTTTCTTGTAGAGCTCTCCGTCGTGAACCTTGTAGGCCTTAGAACGCTGGACAATGCGGCGAGCCTCATTCTGGTCTTCGGGAAGCTCCTTCCTATTAATGTAGGCCAAGAAGGGTTCGGTCCATGGGGCAATGACTGCCATAATGAGATGGGCCGACGGTGTTATTTCGGTGGCTGAGCCCCCAATGCTATCAGTGTGTTCGGGATTTGGGGTTGAGTCTGGATCTGGACTGTTGTTGCCGCCCTCCCCTTTCCACACCACGGATGGCTTGAAAAGCCTTTCCAGGAAGATGTTGAGTGGGACGGGGTTGCGCTTGGCGCCAATGCGAGCAAGGACGTCCGCTGCTTGATTACTTTCTCGGGTGACGTGATGAAATCCGAGCCCCTCGAACCGAGCCGACATTTTTAAGACAGCATTACGATAATTGCCATCTTTGGATCTTTGGCATCAAAGTCTCCGTTTATTTGAGATATTGCGAGGTTTGAATCCCCACGCACCTCTAGGCGTTGTATGCCCATGGATATGGCCATGCGAAGACCATGCAATAAGGCCTCGTATTCGGCTGCGTTGTTGGAGTCTATGTATAGTATTTGGAGTATATACTGGACGACATCTCCAGTAGGGGATGCTAACACAAGTCCCACTCCTAGCCTCGCCAGCATTTTGGAGCCGTCAAAATACATAACCCAATTGGAATATGCGTCGTACTCTTTAGGGAGTTCGGCCTTTGTCCATTCGGCGACGAAGTCAGCCAGTACTTGGGATTTGATGGCTCGACGTGGCTTATATGTTATGTCAAATGGAAGTAGCTCTATGGCCCATTTGGTGATCCGTCCCGTGGCATCGCGGTTGTTTATTATGTCATTGAGTGGGACTTTAGAGGCCACCGTGATTGAACACTCCTACAAGTAGTGTCATAGCTTTCGGGATGCCATGAAGACCGCATATGCAATCTTTTGTTAATGGGGGTACCGGGATTTGCATGGTGTGAGTACAGTAGATACATAGTATACTGGTTTTTGAAGCGGGAATTTGTGTTCGTCCTGTTCTCGTTCAACGACGAGCACGGCGCTCACCACCTGATGTGTTGCCGATATGTATAGCAACATGGGTTCGCCAGCGTTTGGTGTGGCCAGGATTGCGTTGCTTGCTTGGAGAGCCTTTATTTCCTCCAGTCCGGCAGTCGCCGCGTCTGTCCATTCGAAGTTATCGGTGCGCCGTAAGAGTCGGTAGAGTGGTAGTGCTTTTTCTCCTAATCTGGAGATAAAGCGACTTAACGCTGCCACACAACCAGCTAGCTTTTGGACTTGTTTGAGGTCTGTTGGCGTAGCCAACTGTGACAGAGCTCGGATTTTGGCTGGATTGGCTTTGATTCCTCTATTGGAAACGATGAAGCCCTGCAGTTTTCCAGCGGGGACGCCGAAGACACACTTTTCCGGGTTGAGCTTAATGTCATACGCACGGGGGTTGTCGAATGTAAGACATAAGTCGTTTATTAGTGTTTCGACGTACCTAGTTTTGATGACGACGTCATCGACGTAAGCTTCTACTGTCTTGCCGATCTGCTTCTCCAGGCATGTTTGAATCATGCGTTGGTATGTGGCGCCGGCGTTCTTGAGCCCAAAGGGCATGGTGTTGAAGCAGAATGGCCCGTATGGGGTAATGAATGCTGTTGCAGCTTGATCGGACTCCTTCATTTTAATTTGATGGTATCCGGAATATGCATCGAGGAAACACAGTGAGTCATGTCCTACGGTGGCGTCAATGATTTGATCAATGCGGGGGAGGGGGAAGGGATCCTTAGGGCAAGCCTTGTTGAGGTCTTTGAAATCGACACACAGGCGCCAGGATTTGTCCTTCTTTGGTACCATCACCAGGTTTGCCAGCCAGTCCAGATGTTTGATTTCTCTGATGAATCCGGCCTTGATAAGCTTGGCCAGCTCCTCCCCCATGGCTTGTCGCTTGGGTTCGGAAAAGCGCCGCAGTGTTTGCTTGACCGGTTTAAATCCCTTTAATATATTGAGGCTATGTTCGGCCAGCCTGCATGGGATCCCTGGCATATCGGAGGGGTGTGAGGCGAATATATCCCAGTTTTCGCGCAGGAATTCTCGTAGTGCGGCGTCAACTGTTGGGTTTAGTTGTGCTCCGATAGATGCTGTCTTCTTGGGGTCCGTTGGGTGGACCTGGAATTTGACTATTTCTTCTGCTGGTTTGAAGGAGGTGGATTTGGGGCGTTTGTTGAGGATCACGTCATCCCTGTCCATCGTGGAGCGCAGTGCGGTTAATTCTTCAGCTGCGAGGGCTTCAGATAGCGCCTCAAGGGCCAGGGATGTGGTTTTGTTTTCCGCGCGGAGTGCTATGTCCGGATCACTGACGAGAGTGATTATACCATTTGGTCCGGGCATTTTGAGCTTCATATACCCGTAATGTGGTATAGCTTGGAAGCGTGTAAAAGCATCCTGCCCCAACAGGGCGTGGTATCCGCTGCTGAAAGGGGCCACTTGAAAGGTGATTTCTTCGGACCGATAATTCTCCGGCGTGCCGAATACCACGTCAAGTGTGATTTTTCCCGCGCACCGCGCCTCCCGACTGGGAATGATTCCTCGGAAGGTTGTGCTACTTTGCTTGATGCGGCTCCTGTCTATTTCCATTTTGTGGAGCGTGTCCTCATAAATGAGGTTTAGTCCGCTACCGCCGTCCATAAGGATCTTGGTAAGTCAAAACCCGTCCACGATGGGACTGAGGACTAATGCGGCTGGCACTCGGACTGTCCTATACTTCGGTTCGTCACCGCATTAAATGTTATAACCGTGTCTTTCCAAGGGTTTATTGCAGCGATTTGGCAGACTTCGGCGAGGTCGCGAAGTGCCCTTTTGCGCTTGTTGTTTGAAGCGAATGTCTCGAAGACCGTCAATACTCTTGTGTAGTCGTTTTTTGGATGGTGTTGCTCTGGGATGTCCTTGATAAGGATGTCCTCGCCGCTCTTGGCTACCTCCCAGAGTATCCAACATGCTCTAAGGCTGTGGGTTGCCATGGTATCTGGTGTCGTGTGTATTTTGCATGGGCCATTGAGCCATCCCTCCAGAACGGTTTCGTGCCGCGTAATGGGTTTATGTTTCTTGGCTGTTGGACTGGGCGTGCCACGGGGGTGCGCCCTCTTCGCCTATAAGAGGAGTTGAGTTGGGACCGACGGCTCCTAGCAAGCTGCCTGAGTTTTCCAGGCGCTTTCCATCGCGATGTACTTCTGTACGATAGTTGCTAAGTTAGCGAACTTTAGTATGCGGCGGTGATTGATGGCGCTGAGAATTCCTTCGCCTGCGCAATTGTTGCAGAACGCTGATATGGCGTCCTTGTCGCCGCAATCTTTTACCTTGTCTTTGACAAGGAGGAATCTGGCCCATAAGTGGTGGACCGTTTCCTGAGACTGTTGTTTTATGCTCATGAGAGCGCCTAGGTCCGGGTGGGTGGGTGGAATTAAAATCCAAACCCAGACCCGACCGATTATCCGGAGTCTGAAGACCCTCCAGACTCAACAGTCCGGGCTCTGGAGTATCTTCTGATTGTTTAGGGCCGCCGTCCGATTCTATGTTCGGAGGGCCGGTCGCATCCCTTCGCTGGTGGGTATCCGGTTCTTCCTGATCGGCGATCTAAACATAGTCCGTCTTTGATATAGAAGAAGACTCGCCGTCCAACTCCTCGATTACCGCTATCTGGTGGGTGACCGGTGGAGTTTTGATTTCTCCTTGATCGGTTTTAGGCCCAATCCGAACGTAATCTGTGGCGATTCCCAAAGCGGTGATGCGATCTAGGAGCTCGTTCAAGGACGAAAACTCTGCCGAATCCATCTGCTTGGAGTGTTCGGAGTTGATGCGAAGGGGATTTTCGATGGCCCGAGAGGTCATCGTCGGCTCAACGGCCGAACGGGCGATCATGGTAAAGCCGCCCAGCCGGAGGGTTTGGCCCGGGGCCAGTACTCCCTCGGAGGAGATGTTGTCTTTAAGGACAAGGCGAGCCATCGATCCGATCGTCGACGTCATAGTGGAACTCTCAATGAAAGCACCAATGTCGGTGTCAAAACCGGCGGATCTCGGGTAGGGGGTCCCGAACTGTGCGTCTAAGGTCGATGGTTACAGGAGACGGGGGACACGATGTTTACCCAGGTTTGGGCCCTCTCTATGGAGGTAATACCCTAGTTCCTGCTTGATTGATCTTGATGAATATGAGTATTACAAGACTTGATCTACCAAGAGATCGTAATGGCTTAACCCTAGAAGCCTAGCCTGTATGACTATGGTAATGAGTATATCATTTCCGGACTAAACCCTCCGATTTATATAGACACCGGGGGGGATCTAGGGTTACATAGAGTCGGTTACATAGGAAGGAATCTTCATAGTTGATCGCCAAGCTTGCCTTCCACGCCAAGGAGAATCCTATCCGGACACGGGTACAGTCTTCGGCCTTCGTGTCTTCACAGCCCATCAGTCCAGCCCATGGATAACAGGCCGGACGCCCGAGGACCCCTTAGTCCAGGACTCCCTCACTCGTATTCAATTGCATCACAGTACTCATCCGTGTACAGAAACTGATTTTTGAGCAATATCCATCCAGTCGAACCACGAAGGACGACAACAAGCTTGTCGAAGATAGCAACAACTTGATAGCTCTTGTAATTCCAAGAGCGGTTGGGAACTCGAGAAATTGCTATCTTCCGTAGACGACAGTCACCATGATCATATTTGAACGTACGTAGATCATCTGTGTGCTCAACCTCAGGGCACTCGGAGATTTTTGGAAGTGGAATCCGCTGACGAGTGTACACATTCACAAGTTCCCACTCGCAATTGTACCCAATATAAACAACCCAATCTCCATTTGCGCCAGCCCAGGCCTTACCCTGAACGATGGCATCTTGACATCACACGTATCGTTATCAAGAGGCATCAACTTGCACAAGGCGAGGCCTCCATCGTCCGCGCCCATGCGAACAGGCTTATAGCAAAGAAGATAAGGGAGATCAAACCGCTCCTGGACCCTTGGGTTCCTTGTGATGATGTTATTAGTTGAGTCGAGAATGGTCTTGAACGAACCTGCCATGCTAGCCGAGGTGATGACGTCGCACCGATCAATGAGTTCCCCCACCACGTCATCTTTCAGATCGGGGCAAGAATAATGGGGTCGTTTCCGGCTTGTTCCCTCCATGGAGAAGACGATCGAACAATGGCAGAATGAAGGGTGAAGGCAAATGGAGGAGGGAGGAAGAGCGTGTGACAGCAGTTCCAAATCAAGAGGGAAAGGCGAAGAGTCGGTGGACGGTTGCCAGTTTGCCACGGTACACGAAGAGGCGCCCCGGCCTACACGTCCTTTCGGAAATTGTACAAAAGGACTCGCTGTCGTCTCACTGACATGTTGGAACGGGACCACATGTCAATGAAACATGGTGTGTAATTTCTCGTGCAAAATGCGATCTGGCCGCGTTGGCCCGAGGTGCCGCATTAGTTATCGACCTTTATTTTTTTAATGGCGTGCCGTTCAGTTTTGAAGCACGACTAACTGGTACTGTTTGCAGAGAAAATATAAACTACTCTACCACTACTCCACCTCTAGTACTAGTAGTATAAAAAAAGATATATAGGCTGGAGCTTCAGAGCTTTCTTGATAAGGGATGCCCACTTGCTTCTCACACTATCACCCTCTCTCCAGATCTAAAAAAGACGGCCTCTCTCTCCCTCCTCACCGGTGGTCACAGATCCGCCGGGGAAGAAAAGGACGTGCAGGTTGACGCACTCGTCGTCGGTGAGCGAGGTCACGCACTGACGACAAGGCTGTCCTCTCAGACCTAGCGCCCGCGCGGGATGGCCTCCGTCCCCAAGCTCGCTGCCGTAGTGCGTGCGGAGGACGACGACCACGAGCGAAGCCACTTCCCGCCGACCCTCAGGTATGCTACCTCTTTTCGATCCATACCCTTGTTCTATTGCCCCATCTGCCACGTCGCTGCATGTGGATCTTTTTCCACTCCACCATCTTCCCGATTTGCTATCCTATGCTCTGCTGGTCACGCAGACGAAAACCTTAATTTGCACTATTAAAGGAAACCCTACTTCATGCAGACTAATCCTTGTCTGGGTTGAATAAGGAAAGGAAGGGAGACTGTACTGTCCAAGAGAGTAGGCATTGAACCCGCATCTAGGTTGGAAAGGGGAAAATCAGTAGCTAAGGAACGAGTCTCGTGTCTCTTGGTTGAAGAAGGGTAGAAAGGCATGACAACGCAATAGAGAATGACCAGGTCGATCGGTTTGTTGTCCTCACATAGGAAAAAGGTGGCTAAACAGAACAAAAATGGGACGTAATCCACATATGCTTCCTGGATATTTGTTGCTCTGGGCAACCATACCTCCCTCACCACTCTATGCGTCCGTGGAGGTACATCGTACTGGTCCGCCCACTGTCCGAATGGGCCTCCCATGCTCTTGTTGTCACTTTTTTGCTGTTAATATAATGCCAGCAGTCAAGTCAAGCAATGCTACTGCTAAAGTGATGCCACATTTAACTAATGCTGCACTCAGTCTAATGCCACCGATAAATTTAAGCAATGCCATTTAATATCACTGGATTATTTCAGGGTTAGCTGTTGATTGTGGATGTATTAAAAAAATTCAGCTAAGGCATTCTAATGCTGTTGCACAGCCAGTATACCAACGATGAAACTTGTTACTACCTTCAGATTTTTGCACTGTTAATGATTATAGATTACATACCTCACTTTCATGAGATAAGTTAATTTTTTTGTATAGTGTCAACAAAATGCCAAGGCGCTGATGTCATTTTATTTTGGTTAAACTACACAAAAAATTATGAAGACAAGAGGAAAGGTCAAGAGTGGGCACCTCCTCCTCCGGCTGTTCTCTTGATTCGTTCGATCAAGTTCTTATGTTTGATCGATTATCAAGATTGGGATAGCAATTTTTAAGGTCCCCCCGAGTTCGAAATGATATTTACCTTGGAGGTACATGGTTTGCAATTTTTTATATTGTCATTAGTTAATAATGCTAGTTACCTTCAGACTTTTGTATTTGGTTTAATGCTCATGCACAGCTAGTATACCAATGCTAAAACGTGTTACCTTTACATTTTGTATTATTAATTCTTATAGAAATCTTCCAGTGCTAGAGTTTATTGAAATCTGTTCAGTAAAACCATTGTATTGTACCCTGTAATAAAATAACTACTCTACTGTTGCACTAGCCACTGGATTAGTGTATATTTGTAGTATTCAAAATTTCGAATGGTGTTGCTTTAGCGTATGGACATAAATAAAGTGTGGCAAGCTTTCCCAGATATGTGCTCAAGAAAACTACTACCTGTTTTTCTAAATACTAGACGTTTGGGTACTTTAAATTGAACCGCGAAAACGTCTTATATTAAGGAACAGAGGGTGTAGAGTTCACTCAAATTATCCTGATAAAGCTACTCACACCTTTGTTAAAATTAATGTTCATTATGTTATCGGAGGAGCTCTGTAAGTTTGTCTCTAATGCCTGTCGACTACATACCTGACATCATGATGTAATGTTAAGTCATTTCCTTTTGTACAGTGTCACTGAATTGTCAAGGCGGTGATGGAATTTTATTTTAGTTGAACTGCACAAAATATGCTTAAAAGAAGAGGAAAGGTCAGGAATCGATCATTCTTTCAGAAAGAATTATATATGCCTTTTTGACATCAGCCGATGTTGCCTTATTTATTCCTTCAAACAGGTGGTTAGAAACAGTCTTGCTACCTTTTCCCATTAAGAAATTGGAATGCTTATATTTGTGAGTCTATGCTTCAACTAGTGCCACTTTAATAGTAATCACACTTTCAATATCTATGCAAACAGGGATGCTCGATTTTAGTGGAACTGCACAAAAAGTCCAACTGGTTCAACATTAGGAGCATGTTTTCTTCCAAACCTTTATATCCAATTGCTGGCACTATGAGCTATTCATTACGAAGGTACATGGTTTGCTACTATCTTGCTACTCTTTTTGTACTGTCATTAGATAGTAATACTAGTGGTTTGCATGTGAATTTATTGGCAGGGTGGACCTACATTGGAGGTGCAGGACAGGATTCAATGATTGGATGCTCAATTTCGGTTGTATCGATTTCACCTCTTCCATCACTGTGAACATGGATATCCTTGGTCTGATGAAGAATAGGCGCTATATTTTTGCTCTGAACCAGCAAATCAATTCAGTATGAAATTGTCCAGGGCAAAACATGACTGTATCAAATTGTAAGTGCAAAACATGACAGATGCTAAGCGGAAGAGACATGTTTAAACTGAAAATACAAGGTGGGGTATATGTTTACTAGCTGCTTGATATTTGTGCAGACAGAGATGTCTGCCCGTTGCTATTTGGCAAACACACAAAGTGACCGCAATTTTGGTTGAACTGCACAAGAGAATAGTATAGTCACTGCATGCAGTGCCATTTGAAAATAGACACAGAAAGATTGGATAGTCACTTCATGGACTGCAGAAAAGTAGTACTGTACTATTTATTAGCCAACACTAGGTGCTTCATTGCTTTGGTCTGATTATACAATGGGCATCATTTTGCCTAAGTTAAAGTTTGTATTCCGAGAATAGTCTCGCTGTGTGATCGAGAGAAGACCAAATCATACAGTGGATGTTCCTCCATCATGTGTGGTTCATTCTCATGGTTCCAGCTATTGGTGAAACCACTTACGTTTGCAAGAGGAATTGTAGACTTCACAAACAAATTTGTCTTTCAGTCTGTACTGAATGTGCCAAGAGAAGAATCCATGTTAGTAGGCAGAACAGATGTTTTTTCTAGATCTTTGCTTTTGGAGCTACATATTTGTATATGATCTGTGAATCATTGAGATGCATTAACATGTTGATCTTATGTATGAGAATCGTACTAGTTGGTTTTAGTTGCGACGCAAGATCCGAAGTGGCTGATCTTTGCTTTTGGAGCTACATATTTGTATATGATCTGTGAATCATTGAGATGCATTAATAGTTCCTTATTTCTGTTCGCTCAGTGTTTACAAGTACTGATCGATCACTAGCTAGCCTACTAATGCGCTCCTGGCAGTTTTAGTTGCGACGCAAGATCCAAAGTGGCAGTTTTTTGAATAAAAATGCCTACCTCTGAATAAACTAACAAGCTGCTCTGAAGAAAATGCCATGCGAATCTAAAGAAACTGCCAGCGAAAACTTTCGCAAATGCCTTATCTCCCAGCTAAAGTTCATCAACTAATGCCCTCGGTTGCGACTCGTTGCATGCTGCTCCGCGTACTGGCTGCGAGCGATTTTGAGTGCCTGCATGCAGTCGGCTGTAATTAAGGCAGCTAACTGATGTGAAAAAAGATGTGCTTTAATTGTTGCGGGCCTTTTAAATCCGTGGAATCATTATTGACAAGGAGGGAGATGATTCGAGTGCACTCGTTTGACCGTCATGCCGGCGTGCGACCCAGCACAGACGGGACGGGATGACACAGTCATAATTTCAGTTTCTCTAGTTTTCCACGGCAACCTGGCACGCTAAGCCATGCCTGCTTAATTATGCACTGAATTCCTATGACCGCCGCGCTACCTTCCGCCTATAAGTACTGTTTCCCGGCCTTCTCCGGTGGCACCGTGACCCAACTCACCCTATCCTCATAAGCCCCCACCGGCTCGACGTCGCTCGCCACTTATCCTCGCTCTCGCAACGTCCGCCATGCCCCCGCCCGTCCGCGATAGGCGAGGCCGGAGGCGATCACCGCCAGAACTAGTGTTCGGTTTTTCACCGGAAGGCAGACGGAGGGAGGAGGCATTCTGTCGGTCTTTAAATGGCAATGCGGAGATCGAGGACTTGTTGGAGCGTGACCGCCTGATGTCTACTACGCAACCTTCTTCTTGTAGACGTTGTTGGGCCTCCAAGTGCAGAGGTTTGTAGGATAGTAGAAAATTTCCCTCAAGTGGATGACCTAAGGTTTATCAAACCGTGGGAGGCGTAGGATGAAGATGGTCTCTCTCAAACAACCCTGCAACCAAATAACAAAGAGTCTCTTGTGTCCCCAACACACCCAATACAATGGTAAATTGTATAGGTGCACTAGTTCGGTGAAGAGATGGTGATACAAGTGCAATATGGATGGTAGATATAGGTTTTTGTAATCTGAAAATATAAAAACAGCAAGGTAACAAGTGGTAAAAGTGAGCACAAACGGTATTGCAATGCTAGGAAACAAGGCCTAGGGTTCATACTTTCACTAGTGCAAGTTCTCTCAACAATAATAACATAATTGGATCATATAACTATCCCTCAACATGCAACAAAGAGTCACTCCAAAGTCACTAATAGCGGAGAACAAACGAAGAGATTATGGTAGGGTACGAAACCACCTCAAAGTTATTCTTTCTGATCAATCTATTCAAGAGTACGTAGTAAAATAACACGAAGCTATTCTTTCCGTTCAATCTATCCTAGAGTTCGTACTAGAATAACACCTTAAGACACAAATCAACCAAAACCCTAATGTCACCTAGATACTCCAATGTCACCTCAAGTATGCGTGGGTATGATTATACGATATGCATCACACAATCTCAGATTCATCTATTCAACCAACACAAAGTACTTCAAAGAGTGCCCCAAAGTTTCTACCAGTGAGTCAGGACGAAAACGCATGCCAACCCCTATGCATAGGTTCATGGGCGGAACCCGCAAGTTGATCACCAAAACATACATCAAGTGGATCACGTGATATCCCATTGCCACCACAGATAAGCACGGCAAGACATACATCAAGTGTTCTCAAATCCTTAAAGACTCAATCCGATAAGATAACTTCAAAGGGAAAACTCAATCCATTACAAGAGAGTAGAGGGGGAGAAACATCATAAGATCCAACTATAATAGCAAAGCTCGCGATACATCAAGATCGTACCATCTCAAGAACACGAGAGAGAGAGAGAGATCAAACACATAGCTACTGGTAAATACCCTCAGCCCCGAGGGTGAACTACTCCCTCCTCGTCATGGAGAGCGCCGGGATGATGAAGATGGCCACCGGTGAGGGATCCCCCCTCCGAAAGGGTGCCGGAACAGGGTCCCCATTGGTTTTTTGTGGCTACAGAGGCTTGCGCCGGCGGAACTCCCGATCTATTCTGTTCCCCGATAGTTTTAGGGTATATTGGTATATATAGGAGGAAGAAATACGTCAGGGGAGCCACAAGGGGCCCAGGAGGGTGGAGGGCGCGCCCAGGGGTGGGTGCGCCCCCTGCCTCGTGCCCTCCTCGTTGATTCCCTGACGTGCACTCCAAGTCCCCTGGATTGCTTCCGTTCCAAAAATAACTTTCCCAAAGGTTTCATTCCGTTTGGACTCCGTTTGATATTCCTTTTCTGTGAAACACTGAAACAAGGGAAAAACAGAAACTGGCACTGGGCTCTGGGTTAATAGGTTAGTCCCAAAATAATATAAAAGTGCATAATAAAGCCCATAAACATCCAAAACAGATAATATAATAGCATGGAACAATAAAAAATAATTATAGATACGTTGGAGACGTATCAGCATCCCCAAGCTTAATTCCTGCTCGTCCTCGAGTAGGTAAATGATAAAAATAGAATTTTTGATGTGGATTGCTACCTAACATATTTATCAATATAATCTTCTTTAATGTGGCAAGAATATTCAGATCCATAAGATTCAAGACAAAAGTTTAATATTGACATAAAAATAATAATACTTCAAGCATACTAATTAAGCAATCATGTCTTCTCAAAATAGCATGGCCAAAGAAAGTTCATCCCTACAAAATCATATAGTTTGGTCATGCTCCATTTTCGTCACACAAGAATGCTCTCATCATGCACAACCCCGATGACAAGCCAAGCAATTGTTTCATACTTTCGCAATCTCAAACTTTTTCAACCTTCACGTAATATATGAGCGTGAGCCATGGATATAGCACTATGGGTGGAATAGAATATGATGATGGGGGTTATGTGGAGAATACAAAAAAAGGAGAAAGTCTCACATTGGCGCAGCTAATCAACGGGCTAGGGAGATGCCCATCAATTGATGTCAATGCAAGGAGTAGGGATTGCCATGCAACGGATGCACTAGAGCTATAAATGTATGAAAGCTCAACAAAAGAAACTAAGTGGGTGTGCATCCAACTTGCTTGCTCATGAAGACCTAGGGCATTTGAGAAAGCCCATCGTTGGAATATACAAGCCAAGTTCTATAATGAAAAATTCCCACTAGTATATGAAAGTGACAAAACAAGAGACTCTCTATCATGAAGATTATGGTGCTACTTTGAAGCACAAGTGTGGTAAAAAGGATAGTAACATTGTCCCTTCTCTCTTTTTCTCTCATTTTTTTGGGACTTCTTCTTTTTATTATGGCATTTCTCTTTTTTTTATTTTTTTTATTTTTCCTCACTTGGGACAATGCTCTAGAAAATGATGATCATCACACTTCTATTTATTTACAACTCAATGATTACAACTCAATACTAGAACAAAGTATGACTCTATATGAATGCCTCCGGCGGTGTACCGGGATATGCAATGAACCAAGAGTGACATGTATGAAAGAATTATGAATGGTGGCTTTGCCACAAATACTATGTCAACTACATGATCATGCAAAGCAATATGACAATGATGAACGTGTCATGATAAACAGAACGGTGGAAAGTTGCATGGCAATATATCTCGGAATGGCTATGGAAATGCCATAATATGTAGGTATGGTGGCTGTTTTGAGGAAGATATAAGGAGGTTTATGTGTGAAAGAGCGTATCATATCACGGGGTTTGGATGCACCGGCAAAGTTTGCACCAACTCTCAAGGTGAGAAAGGGCAATGCACGGTACCGAAGAGGCTAGCAATGATGGAAGGGTGAGAGTGCATGTAATCCATGCACTCAACATTAGTCATAAAGAACTCACATACTTATTGCAAAAATCTACAAGTCATCAAAAACCAAGCACTACGCGCATGCTCCTAGGGGTATAGATTGGTAGGAAAAGACCATTGCTCGTCCCCGACCGCCACTCATAAGGATGACAATCAAAGAACACCTCATGTTTCAAATTTGTTACATAACGTTTACCATACGTGCATGCTACGAGACTTGCAAACTTCAACACAAGTATTTCTCAAATTCACAATTACTCAACTAGCACAACTTTAATATCACTATCTTCATATCTCAAAACAATCATCAAGTATCAAACTTCTCTTAGTATTCAATGCACTCTATATGAAAGTTTTTATTATATCCCTCTTGGATGCCCATCATATTAGGACTAAATTCATAACCAAAGCAAATACCATGCTGTTTAGGACTCTCAAAATAATATAAGTGAAGCATGAGAGATCAAATATTTCTTCAAAATAAATCCACCGCCGTGCTCTAAAAGATATCAGTGAAGCACTAGAGCAAACAAGAAACTACTCCGAAAGATATAAGTGAAGATCAATGAGTAGTCGAATAATTATGAAACTATGTGAAGACTCTCCCATTTAAGAATTTCAGATCTTGGTATTTTATTCAAACAGCAAGCAAAAACAAAATAAAATGACATGATGCTCCAAGCAAAACACATATCATGTGGTGAATAAAAATATAGCTCCAAGTAAAGTTACCGATGAACGAAGACGAAAGAGGGGATGCCATCCGGGGCATCTCCACGATTAGGCTCTTGGTTGTCCTTGAATATTACCTTGGGGTGCCTTGGGCATCCCCAAGCTTAGTCTCTTGCCACTCCTTATTCCGTAGTCCATCGAATCTTTACCCAAAACTTGAAAACTTCACAACACAAAACTTAACAGAAAATCTCGTGAGGTCCGTTAGTATAAGAAAATAAATCACCACTTAGGTACTATTATGAACTCATTCTAAATTCATATTGGTGTAATATATACTGTATTCCAACTTCTATATGGTTCATACCCTCCGATACTACTCATAGATTCATCAAAATAAGCAAACAACACATAGAAAACAGAATCTGTCAAAAACAGAACAGTCTGTAGTAATCTGTATCAAACGTATACTTCTGGAATACCAAAAATTATGGAAAAATAGGACGACCTAGCTAATTTGATTATTGATCTACTTCAATTGGAATCAGTATTTTATCACTTTCTGGTGATTTTTAACAATTGTTTTCGTGAGCAGAAAGTTTCTGTCTTTTTCAGCAAGATCAAATAATTATCATCCAAGAAGATCCTATAGGTCTTACTTGGCACAAACACTAATTAAAACATAAAACCACATCTAACCAGAGGCTAGGTGATTTAAAAAACAAGGAACAAAAATAAAATTGGGTTGCCTCCCAACAAGCGCTATCGTTGAATGCCCCTAGCTAGGCATGATGATTTCAATGATGCTCACATAAAAGATAAGAATTGAAACATAAAGAGAGCATCATGAAGAATATGACTAGCACATTTAAGTCTAACCCACTTCCTATGCATAGGGATTTTGTGAGCAAAAAACTTATGGGAACAATAATCAACTAGCATAGGAAGGCAAAACAAGCATAACTTCACGATTTTAAGAACATAGAGAGGAAACTTGAAATTATTGCAATTCCTACAAGCATATATTCCTCCCTCATAATAATTTTCAATAGCGTCATGAATGAATTCAACAATATAACTATCACATAAAGCATTCTTTTCATGATCTACAAGCATAGAAATTTTATTACTCTCCACAAAAGCAAATTTTTTCTCATGAATAGTAGTGGGAGCAAACTCAACAAAATAACTATAATGTGAAGCATACTCCAATTGAAAATTAAAATCATGATGACAATTTTCATGGTTATCTTTATTCTTTATAGCATACGTGTCATCACAATAATCATCATAAATAGGAGGCATGTTTTCATCATAATAAATTTGCTCATCAAAACTTGGGGGACTAAACATATCATCTTCATCAAACATAGCATCCCCAAGCTTGTGGCTTTGCATATCATTAGCATCATGGGTATTCAAAGAATTCGTACTAAAAACATTTCAATCATGCTCCTCATTCACATAACTTATGCCAAGCATTCTATGTAATTCTTCATCTAGTACTTGAGCACAGTTTTCCTTCCCATCATTTTCACGAAAGACATTAAAAAGATGAAGCATATGAGGCACCCTCAATTCCATTTTTTTGTAGTTTTCTTTTATAAACTAAACTAGTGATAAAACAAGAAACTAAAAGATTCGATTGCAAGATCTAAAGATATACCTTCAAGCACTCACCTCCCCGGCAACGGCGCCAGAAAAGAGCTTGATGTCTACTACGCAACCTTCTTCTTGTAGACGTTGTTGGGCCTCCAAGTGCAGAGGTTTGTGGGACAGTAGCAAATTTCCCTCAAGTGGATGACCTAAGGTTTATCAATCCGTGGGAGGCATAGGATGAAGATGGTCTCTCTCAAACAACCCTGCAACCAAATAACAAAGAGTCTCTTGTGTCCCCAACACACCCAATACAATGGTAAATTGTATAGGTGCACTAGTTCGGCAAAGAGATGGTGATACAAGTGCAATATGGATGGTAGATATAGGTTTTTGTAATCTGAAAATATAAAAACAGCAAGGTAACAAGTGGTAAAAGTGAGCACAAACGGTATTGCAATGCTAGGAAACAAGGCCTAGGGTTCATAATTTCACTAGTGCAACTTCTCTCAACAATAATAACATAATTGGATCATATAACTATCCCTCAACATGCAACAAAGAGTCACTCCAAAGTCACTAATAGCGGAGAACAAACAAAGAGATTATGGTAGGGTACGAAACCACCTCAAAGTTATTCTTTCTGATCAATCTATTCAAGAGTACGTAGTAAAATAACACGAAGCTATTCTTTCCGTTCAATCTATCCTAGAGTTCGTACTAGAATAACACCTTAAGACACAAATCAACCAAAACCCTAATGTCACCTAGATACTCCAATGTCACCTCAAGTATCCGTGGGTATGATTATACGATATGCATCACACAATCTCAGATTCATCTATTCAACCAACACAAAGTACTTCAAAGAGTTCCCCAAAGTTTCTACCGGTGAATCAAGACGAAAACGCGTGCCAACCCCTATTCATAGGTTCATGGGCGGAACCCGCAAGTTGATCACCAAAACATACATCAAGTGGATCACGTGATATCCCATTGTCACCACAGATAAGCACGGCAAGACATACATCAAGTGTTCTCAAATCCTTAAAGACTCAATCCGATAAGATAACTTCAAAGGGAAAACTCAATCCATTACAAGAGAGTAGAGGGGGAGAAACATCATAAGATCCACCTATAATAGCAAAGCTCGCGATACATCAAGATCGTACCATCTCAAGAACACAAGAGAGAGAGAGATCAAACACATAGCTACTGGTACATACCCTCAGCCCCGAGGGTGAACTACTCCCTCCTCGTCATGGAGAGCGCCGGGATGATGAAGATGGCCATTGGTGAGGGATCCCCCCTCCGGCAGGCTGCCGGAACAGGGTCCCGATTGGTTTTTGGTGGCTACAGAGGCTTGCGGCGGCGGAACTCCCGATCTATTCTGCTCCCCGATAGTTTTAGGGTATATTGGTATATATAGGAGGAAGAAATACGTCAGGGGAGCCAAGAGGGGCCCACGAGGGTGGAGGGCGCGCCCAGGGGGTGGGCGCGCCCCCTGCCTCGTGCCCTCCTCGTTGATTCCCTGACGTGCACTCCAAGTCCCCTGGATTGCTTCCGTTCCAAAAATAACTTTCCCGAAGGTTTCATTCCGTTTGGATTCCGTTTGATATTCCTTTTCTGCGAAACAATGAAACAAGGGAAAACAGAAACTGGCACTGGGCTCTGGGTTAATAGGTTAGTCCCAAAATAATATAAAAGTGCATAATAAAGCCCATAAACATCCAAAACAGATAATATAATAGCATGGAACAATCAAAAATTATAGATACGTTGGAGATGTATCACCGCCTGGTGGAGGAGCAGGAGTTGTTGGAGCGCGACCGCTTGGGGGAGGAGCAGCGTATCGCCGATTTGCGCCGCCAGCGGGACATGGAGCAGCAGCGCACCGACGCTCTGAGTCGCGAGCGGAGCGCCCGCAACTGGGCCGACTACGTGGAGGCCGGCGCCCAGCAAATAGCCGTGGAGGCTGTCGGGCACGCACGCGTTCGCGACGCCGATTTTTACTACCAACTCGTCAAGTGGGTTTCCCACTTAGAAGCCAAAGCTTCAGTGGACCATGCCGGCATGGAAAGGGCTAACGCGCGCGAGCAACGCGCCCTATCGCACCTCTGGCAAGTCCGAGGCGAGGCGGAGTACGCCGGTGCCGGCGTTTAGCGTGTACCGCAGATGGCGGCCGGCATCGTCTAGTTAGCTAAGAGTAAGTTAGTACTTGTACGCTACTAGAGTATTAGTGGGAGTAGATAATTAACTTGGCTATGATGGTTGTCAACGTGGAAGTTCAGTACTCTATATGTGGATCAGACCTGTTACTTTGCTCTGAATGTTGAACTTTCCATTTGAAAGTATGGAATGGGCTGTTATTTTTTTAAATGGGTTGTATTTGTCCTCCACGGGTTTAGAGGCTCACTTGTGGGCCTACCAAGTTGACGCGTACACAATCAGGAGATGATTGTGCGTGGAGAGGATGACAGCAGGGACCCGCCAAGGTCATGGCAGTACGCAAGCAAGTGCCTCCTTATTTCAAGCCAATAAAAAAATGGCTCCTCCTAATGGATTTCTGACATATGGGTCCCATGCCATTGTCAACGTAGTCAATAAACGAGAGAATTGCACAACGAGCGGCTGACACCAGGGACCCAGCAGCTCGCCCAGTTATTTTTGTTTTGGGTTAATTTGATAAATGCCACTCCAAATCTGGTGTTTCTGAGAAATGCCACTGCAATTTCCAAACTTTGAAAAATGCCATTTCATGCCATTTCCAGTGGCATTTTTTGAAGTCTGGAGTGGCGTTTTTCAAAGTTTGCAAATTGCAGTTGCGTTTTCCAAAGTTTGCAAAAATTGCAGTGACATTTTTCAAAGTTTGGAAATTGCAGTGGCATTTTTATGAATCACCATAATTGGAGTGGCATTTATCTAATTTGTTTTTGAGATGGAAGCAGGGTGTCAACTGGGTTGTGCGGGGCACTCTGGCCTGTCTAGACAGCCTTCTCTTTTATGTTTACCACAGACCAGCCCAGTAGTTTTTTTTCTTTCTGAAAATGGCTAGCCCAGTTTTTTTGTGATTTGCCAAGTAAGTCGCTTTGTCAGGCCTGTTGGGCTGCAAATCTTTCAAGACGAGGAGACCTTCATTCGGCTGGCCAAGAAAATGGCCTATCAGTAATGAGAAATGGGTTGTACATTTTTAAAACACATCAAACCGGCAATTAGCTTCAAATTTCTTTTTTCATTTCGAGATTTTAAATTGCATTAATTTTTATGCGTGGACAATTTGTTGGATTTTATATTGATATACATTTATTTTTAAAATCAGTTTGAATGTGACTCGAAATTTCAGGATTAAAAACAGTTCGGACCGCACCGAAATATGCAAAATTTCGTATAATTTTTTAACCGTGGCCACAATATAGGCTGTAATGCTAACAAAAAGAATATGGGCTCCAAAAAAACCTTAAGAATTAGCAAATGGGCTGTAAATTATTAGAAA
Source organism: Triticum aestivum (assembly GCF_018294505.1). Classification (NCBI taxonomy): domain Eukaryota; kingdom Viridiplantae; phylum Streptophyta; class Magnoliopsida; order Poales; family Poaceae; genus Triticum; species Triticum aestivum. The sequence goes on along the minus strand of NC_057814.1, from coordinate 103,962,025 downwards.
TAATGGCAGATGGGCTGTATGCTGTTTTCCAGAGATTTGAGGCTTTCCTAAAAAAAGGTTAACGCACAAGCAGTGACTGTTGGATGTCCATCCAACGGCCGTCGTGCTTCTTCAATCTCTGCTCTTCGTGCTCCAACCGCTCAAACAAGTACCGGCGGGACTGCCTGCTCCCTCCTCCCCGTGTCCGGCTGTGCTGCCGCGTAGGCCTCACCGCCCCACCGTACTCCCATCGCTGGCCTAGCCATCCCTCTACTCACCCACACCTGTTGTTATTCTCCGGCGATGGCAGACGAACCAGTAAACCCTAGTACAGTCGTACTCCCTTCTGCGTGGGAAACAACTGCCGAGTCTTCCCTGGCTCCGTGTCGTTCCCTTCCTAGGCCTCGCCGTCGTCCACCGCCCTGGTGCTCTCGGCGCGGCCTGGTCAACATGGTCAATGATCGACATGCATATGAAGTGGACTGTACGTGGAGAGGCTGACAGCTGGGTCCACGGCCGAACGCAAGGAATTGCCTCCTTATTACGCGCAAAATAATGATTCCTCCACCTGACATCTGGGATCCACCGAAAGGGCCTCTGTATTTTGTGAAAAAAACATTACCGCCGCTGACAGCTCGGACCCACCAGCTATATCTTCGCACACAAGGAAGTGCCTCCTTATTACGCACAAAAAAATGAATACTCCCCTGCTAGCTGGGACCCAGTATAGTGGGAGGCTGACTTGTGGGCCTACTAAGTTGACGGGGACGGAGGGCTTTGTCAACTTAGTCAATATGCACGATTCTAGCTCCAGTGACCGTACGATGTCCATCCAACGGCCGTACACTACTAGGGAAAACCCTAGTAGTAGTGCGGGTTTTGAGGCTATCAGCAGCGCGGGCAGCCGCGCTACCAATAAGGCGCTATAGCTAACTGTTAGTAGTACTGCGGTCTGTACCCGCGCTACTACTATGGACTATATCAGCAGCGCGTTTCCGGAGCGCGCTACTATTAATTAGCTGTAGCGATTTCCTGGCCCCGCGCTACTGCTATATCTTTCATCATTTCCCCCAGCTTCCTACCCCATTTCAGCTTCAGTAAACTGCAATTTCCAGATACTAGGTACTACTAGATATCAATTTCATAAAGCATTATAGGTACTAGGTAGTACTCCCTCGGTTCCAAATTACTCATCGTGGGGAGTACTAGATAACAATTTCATATATACTCAACATGCATCCTCAAGCAGTACAAGGTGATATCGATGACGATCATCATATGTAGTTCTACATGATATCGACAACGATCATCATATGTAGTTCTACATGATATCGACGACGATCATCATATGTAGTTCTAGATGATATAGCCACACACACATATGTAGTTCTAGATGATATCGACGACGATCATCATCCTCAAGCCTGGGCGGTGGGTGTTCCTGATAGTAATTAGGATGGCCTGTCCAACACGAAGATTCTTGCCAACGAGGAATCTCTTCCACCCAACCGAGTTTAAGTGTGTGCGACCGTTTGTGTCCATGCGGTGAGTACAGGTGGTGACGGAGCCCCTTGCGGTAAGGTGTAGTCCAGCTGAGCCTTCTTCATCAGGCTCGATACCACAACTCACAGATAGGTACTTTGGCAATTTCTGAATAAGAAAAACATATCAATTAATAAATAGCCTCGCACATACTCTTGCAAATATATTTCTATTAAGTCTAGATTTCTACACTATCAAAAGACACAGTACTACGCATTTGTACTAACTAATCATGAATTCTACTAATAAGTATATATGGATTATCTACACTATTAATAGTTCCTTGGATTCTACACTAATAAGCATGTGATCAAACTCTACACTAAAGCATATCATCGACTAGATTCCACAAAGCATATCATTGGACTCTACACTAAGCATATCATCGGATTCACTAAGCATATCATCGGGTAATTTGCATTTGTAAGTATAACAATAAAGCATATATATATATATATCATCAAATTACTACAGTCAGTACGTATAACATACCATTTCATGCCGATCGACCATGGTACTTGTCAGGCAGGTCACGAATGGCACCCCGACAAAGTCATCACGTGGCGGAATTATGTCCCATAGGTTCCACACCTCCTCCTCGCTCAGCCTCATTCTTTGAGCTACGATGGCTTCATGAAGTGGGTTCTCATCATCTTCATCGAGTGGGTCCTCATTATCTTCATCATCTTCGTCATCTTCATCATCTTCCACCCGGTTGAGATAAATGATAGCCAGCTTGGGTCTTTCTGCTCTGAAGGAGAAGCTGATCAACTCACCACCAGTAAGACGCATGCGGGCAAGGAAACGGGCCCATCCATCTCCTCCAATCTGCGACATATTGCGTCCTTTCTCGACCTCCATAGTGTACGGCCCCCCAGGAGCCTCAAATGTCACAGTGTCTCCTGTCAGCTTGTTGAATTTCAACCTCACATTGCGTGGGACGATCTGTGTAAAAGAAGAAAAATGACACAATGTAGTAATGCCAACACTAAAAATAAAATAGTTGTTACATTTCATCTAATTTCTTACCGCTGCATGAAGAAAACTCGGCTGGAAGTAGATGCCGAACAGCTTGCCAGTTGCAAGGCTGCTGGCGCACCTTGACTTGCACAGTCGACATAGTGGTGGTGGTGGTGGTGGTGGTGGCGCCATTTTCCTAAAGCAATATGAGCAAAGGATTAATGATTCACTTCACAGGAAAGAAAAAACAGTAGCATGTGATATTTTTGGTTCTTCCGCGAGAAGCAATTTCATGGACAAAGCATTTCGGTGGCACCTATTGCCGAAAAAACTTCTCACAAATATCTACCAAATAAGGGTACCACCTACCAAGACATTTCATCTCATTTGGCCCCTATTGCCTAAGATAATTGATAAAAAAACAAGTGGCAAATTTAACTAAATTGGCACCTACATTTTGCCAAAAAATAACTTATTACAAAAAACAAAAGCATCAACCTATCCATGTACAGAAAAAATAATAATAAAATGGTGCATACTAAATCAACTAGCCTACTAAATCCACTAGCATACTAAATCAACTAAATCAAAATGTTCTAAATCAACTAAATCAACTAGCCTACTAAATCAACTAAATCAAAATGTTCTAAATCAACAAAATCAACTAGCATACTAAATCAACTAAATCAAAATGTTCTAAATCAACTAGCATACTAAATCAACTAAATCAAAATGTTCTAAATCAACTAAATCAACTAGCCTACTAAATCCACTAGCATACTAAATCAACTAAATCAAAATGTTCTAAATCAACTAAATCAACTAGCCTACTAAATCCACTAGCATACTAAATCAACTAAATCAAAATGTTCTAAATCAACTAAGTCAACTAGCCTACTAAATCAACTAAATCAAAATGTTCTAAATCAACTAAATCAACTAGCATACTAAATCAACTAAATCAAAATGTTCTAAATCAACTAAATCAACTAGCCTACTAAATCAAAATGTAGCAGGGAGGAGGGGTTGTGGATGGAGGAGGGAGGAGGGAGGAGGGAGAAGGAGGGGCGACTCGAGGAGGGAGAAGAGAGTAGGACGGAGGAGGAAGACGGAGCGAGGAGAGGCCGGCCGGCGGCGAGTGGAGGGAGGACGGAGGAGGAAGGCGGAGCGAGGAGGGTCCGACCAGTGGCGACTGGAGGGAGGATAGAGGAGGAGGCCGGTACCGAGTCCAGCAAGGAGGAGGAGGTGACGGCGGCGCAGATCGGAGGAGGGGCGACGGGGGAGGACCGGCGTGGGGGTTGAGGGGGAGATCGAGTGAGCAGTGTGAGTGTGAGTGGATCGGATTCTGGAGAGTGGGGGGAGATGGAATGGCTTAGCAGTAGCGTGCTATAGCAAAAGGCGCTACTGCTAAACGACCTAGCAGTAGCGCCTTTCACAAAGAACGCGCTACTGCTATGTGTCAGCATGTAAAAATAGACATCAAAAATACATTGATCATCAATGATCTTTTTGTGTACAATCTGATTTGTCAATATGAGTCCTCACCAGTTTAGGAACTGGTGAAGACTCATATTGCGGCCACAAATTCTACACATAGAGTTCAATGAAGACCAAGTGCTTGTGAAAGTTTGAGAAGTAACATATTTAAGGTGGTACAAACTCTCTTCACGGAGCGAGGTGGGACTAAATTTTTGTAGTAAACTTAGCAGTAGCGGTTATTGTGCAAATGCTCTACTGCTATGATCCATAGCAGTAGCGCTCTTCATATTAACACGCTGCTGCTAGAACTAGCCTCGCGGCAGCGTCGTGGCAATTATAGCAGTAGCGCGTCTTAGACCGGGCGCGCAACTGATACATTTATTTCAGCAGCGAGTTTTGTGCGCACGTGCTACTGCTAGTTAGCAGCAGCGCCTTATTTTAAAGCGTGCTGCTGGTAAGATTCTGTGTATAGGCTTTTCCCTAGTAGTGGTAGTGCTTCTTCAACCTCTGGTCTTCTTGCTCCAGTCGCCCAAACCAGCGCCGGTCGTGCCTCGTGCTCCTGCCTCCCGTGGCCGGCTGCGATGCCGCGGAGGCCTCACTGCCCCCTACTACTCCCACCACTGGCCAGTCCATCCCTCTACTCACCCACACCCCTTGTTATTCTGCGGCGACGGCAGCCTCACACCGCAGCGAACCAGTGAACCCTCATACTCCTCTACGCGTGGGCATCCACTGCCGCGTCTTCCCCGGCTCCGCGTCGTCCCCTTCCTAGGCCTCGCCGTCGTCCACCGCCCTGGTGCTCCCGGCGCGGCGTGGTCAACATGGTCAAGGAACAACTTCCATCGGAAGAGTACTGTACATGGTGAGGCTGACAGTTGGGTCCACGGCGGCTGCAAGGAAGTGCCTCCTTAGTACGCGCAAAATAATTATTCCTCCACCTGACAGCAGGGACCCACCGGACGGGCAACTGTATTTCGCGAAAAAAGTTTCCCCTGACTGCTGGGACCTACCAGCTACATCTTCGCACGCAAGGAAGTGCGTCCGGGCAAAAAAAACGATTCGCCCCCTGACTGCTGGGACCCACCAGCTACATCTTCGCACGCAAGCAAGTGCCTGACAGTTGGGACCCACCTGGTCGAAGCGTACATAGCGTTGTCATTCTGGTCGCGAACGTGTACGTACATACTGGTCGATGTAGAGGCGCGCACGTGTCGTAGTAGAGGCGCGCACGTAGCATGTACACGTACGTACAGCGGCCAGGGTGCAAGAAAGTAAATACGGCCACGTACGTACATACGGGCGGGGTCTCGAACGCCTACTCGCGCGTACGTACGGCCAGGGCTCGTGTACATGGCTGGGTCGGAACGGAGAAATAGCGTCGTCGTCGTGTTCATGGGGAGCCAATCGGCTGGGTTGGAACGGAATGCGTCGTCGTGTTCATCGGGAGGACTTGGACAGAACAGCCAATTGAAACGAGGCCTGGCGTACCGTAGAACGGAGGAAACGGCCCTGTGTTCGACCGGCCACGTTCGAAACCGGATCCTGTTCATCGGGAGGGGTCTGGCATACCGCAAAACGGAGGAAACAGGCCTCCTACGGTCAAAACGGGGGTCCTGTTGATCGGGAGGGGTGTGGCGTACCGCAAAACGGAGGAAACGGACTTGTGTTGGAGCGCTACGGTCGAAACGGGGGGTCATGTTCATCGGGAGGGGTGTGGCATACCGCAAAACAGGACTCCACGGGATATTGTTCATCTCCACCGTCGACCCCCTCCAGCCTCCATGGGCTACTGTTCATCCACCGTCGACCTCCTCCAGCCTCCACCTGCGACTGTTCATCCACGGGCTCCTGTCCATCCAGCCTCCACCGCGCGCTACTCCACCGGCTACTGTTCAACCAGCCCTCTCCACGGGCTCCTGTTCAACCACCCCTCCATGGGCTACTGTTCGTCCAGCCCTCCACCGTCTACTGTTCATCCAGCCCTCCATGGGGTGGTCCTGTTCATCCAGCCCTCCACGGGGTCCTGTTCATCCAGCCCCAACCGGCTCGATCGATCGGGGTCCTGTTCATCCAGAGGCAACACCATGGGGTCCTGTTCATCCACCACCACCGGGAACTGTTCATCCAAACCCCCCCCCCTAGCAACGCTCACTGTTCATCTAGAGGCAGCATCAATTGGCTTTAGTTAGCAGCAGTAGCGAAGGAATCGCTCGAATGGGTTCGGTTAACAGCCATCGATCGATCGCTCGGGTTCAGTAACGCGTAGCCTGCAGTGCAATCGCTCGGGTTCAGTTAGAGCCCAACGACTTGCACCCACGCGCGTGCGTGTACGAGAGAAACGAGCATCGCTCGGCCCCGACCACCCACCGTAACCGGGAACACCCCGATATTTTCCTCGCCCTCGTTTCTACCACGGTTTTTTCCGTCATGGACGGCCCAAAGAATGTCATGCAGCTGCGTCTCCGGCCCTCCCAGGACGAAAAGCCCATTTTCTGTCATGATTTTTTGTCATAGAAGTAGGAGCCCACCACATCTATGATGATACAGGGTTTTGTCACAATTATCGTCATAGAAGTGTCATAAGTATGACAGAAAAAAATTCGTTTGGCCCAAAATGTCACGGATGTGTCTTTTTTTGTAGTGATGTGAACTATCACATGGTGATGTAAACTATTGGTGTTAAATCACATGGCGATGTGAACTAGATTATTGACTCTAGTGCAAGTGGGAGAGTGAAGGAAATATGCCCTAGAGGCAACAATAAAGTTATTATTTATTTCCTTATTTCATGATAAATGTTTATTATTCATGCTAGAATTGTATTAACCGGAAACTTAGTACATATGTGAATACATAGACAAAACATAAGTGTCCCTACACTAGTAGAAATAGGGTCAAATGTGAAGCACATTAGTGCCGGTTTGATTTTGAGCTGGCACTAATGTGTCCAGTAGTGCCGGTTCCAACGGCTAGGCGGGCGGAGATCATTAGTACCGGTTCGTGAGCAACCTTTTGTACCGGTTCGTGTCACGAGCCGGTACTAATGATGCTGCGTCAGGCTGTGGTCAGGCTGGGGCCCCACAGGCACCTTTAGTACCGCTTCGTGCCATGAACCGGTACTATAGTTTCTTAGTAAGCTGTTTTTAGTCCCACCTCACGAAGAGAGAGGCACTAGGAGCGGTTTATAAGCCCTGAGTGCAGAGACGATGAAGGAGAGGCGCAATGCTCATCTGCACGTTGCTTAGCTTTAAGCCTTGAGGAATAGTGTAGACTGCACGGAGCTATGTGCAGTGCAGTTTGCACTATTCCGAAAGGCTTGAAGCTAATTAACGAGCATTGTGCCTCTTTTTTATCTTTAATAACTTATTACAACTCCGGACTTCTTGCGTTACGGCAAAAACTGGACGCACTTCGTGTACATACTGGACAATCTCTTTCGAAGTATCAGGGTTTCTGACGAGAACTCATCTGTTACATGGGCACTTCATTTTTTCAAACTTATTACAACTCCAGACTTTTTTGTGTTCTGTACACACCATTCAAAGCGACGTCAACAATTTCCAACATGTTCTGACATCATTTGTTGTTTTTCAGTCATTTGAACTCCAGCCTATTTTTGCATTCAGTATGCATCATTCAAAGCGACGTCATCAATTTCCAACACGTTCTGACATCATTTGCTGTTTTCAGCCATTTACCGATTTGTTTAGGGAGCTAAATGACGGTGAAATTGAAAATCACTACAAAATGAACTCTGGAAATGTTGGAACTTGGCATGGTATCATCATTTCGCCCGCATAGCATGTGCAAAAGAGTAGAGAGGGTCACGGTGAAAACTGGACGCACCTCGTGTACAAACTGGACAATCTCTTTCGGAGTATCAGGGTTTCGGACGAGAACTCATCTGTTACACGGGCACTTCAATGTTTTTTAAACTTATTTGAACTCCAGCCTATTTTTGCGTTCAGTATGCATCATTCAAAGCGACGTCATCAATTTCCAACACGTTCTGACATCATTTGCTGTTTTTCAGTCATTTACCGATTTGTTTAGGGAGCTAAATGACGGTGAAATTGAAAATCACTACAAAATGAACTCTGAAAATGTTGGAACTTGGCATGGTATCATCATTTCGCCCGCATAGCATGTGCAAAAGAGTAGAGAGGGTCACGGCGAAAACTGGACGCACCTCGTGTACAAACTGGACAATCTCTTTCGGAGTATCAGGGTTTCGGACGAGAACTCATCTGTTACACGGGCACTTCAATGTTTTTTAAACTTATTTGAACTCCAGCCTATTTTGCGTTCAGTATGCATCATTCAAAGCGACGTCATCAATTTCCAACACGTTCTGACATCATTTGCTGTTTTTCAGTCATTTACCGATTTGTTTAGGGAGCTAAATGACGGTGAAATTGAAAATCACTACAAAATGAACTCTGAAAATGTTGGAACTTGGCATGGTATCATCATTTCGCCCGCATAGCATGTGCAAAAGAGTAGAGAGGGTCACGGCGAAAACTGGACGCACCTCGTGTACAAACTGGACAATCTCTTTCGGAGTATCAGGGTTTCGGACGAGAACTCATCTGTTACACGGGCACTTCAATGTTTTTTAAACTTATTTGAACTCCAGCCTATTTTTGCGTTCAGTATGCATCATTCAAAGCGACGTCATCAATTTCCAACACGTTCTGACATCATTTGCTGTTTTTCAGTCATTTACCGATTTGTTTAGGGAGCTAAATGACGGTGAAATTGAAAATCACTACAAAATGAACTCTGAAAATGTTGGAACTTGGCATGGTATCATCATTTCGCCCGCATAGCATGTGCAAAAGAGTAGAGAGGGTCACGGCGAAAACTGGACGCACCTCGTGTACAAACTGGACAATCTCTTTCGGAGTATCAGGGTTTCGGACGAGAACTCATCTGTTACACGGGCACTTCAATGTTTTTTAAACTTATTTGAACTCCAGCCTATTTTTGCATTCAGTATGCATCATTCAAAGCGACGTCATCAATTTCCAACACGTTCTGACATCATTTGTTGTTTTTCAGTCATTTACCGATTTGTTTAGGGAGCTAAATGACGGTGAAATTGAAAATCACTACAAAATGAACTCTGAAAATGTTGGAACTTGGCATGGTATCATCATTTCACCCGCATAGCATGTGCAAAAGAGTAGAGAGGGTCACGGCGAAAAACTGGACGCACCTCGTGTACAAACTGGACAATCTCTTTCGGAGTATCAGGGTTTCGGACGAGAACTCATCTGTTACACGGGCACTTCAATGTTTTTTAAACTTATTTGAACTCCAGCCTATTTTTGCGTTCAGTATGCATCATTCAAAGCGACGTCATCAATTTCCAACACGTTCTGACATCATTTGCTGTTTTTCAGTCATTTACCGATTTGTTTAGGGAGCTAAATGACGGTGAAATTGAAAATCACTACAAAATGAACTCTGAAAATGTTGGAACTTGGCATGGTATCATCATTTCGCCCGCATAGCATGTGCAAAAGAGTAGAGAGGGTCACGGCGAAAACTGGACGCACCTCGTGTACAAACTGGACAATCTCTTTCGGAGTATCAGGGTTTCGGACGAGAACTCATCTGTTACACGGGCACTTCAATGTTTTTTAAACTTATTTGAACTCCAGCCTATTTTTGCGTTCAGTATGCATCATTCAAAGCGACGTCATCAATTTCCAACACGTTCTGACATCATTTGCTGTTTTTCAGTCATTTACCGATTTGTTTAGGGAGCTAAATGACGGTGAAATTGAAAATCACTACAAAATGAACTCTGAAAATGTTGGAACTTGGCATGGTATCATCATTTCGCCCGCATAGCATGTGCAAAAGAGTAGAGAGGGTCACGGCGAAAACTGGACGCACCTCGTGTACAAACTGGACAATCTCTTTCGGAGTATCAGGGTTTCGGACGAGAACTCATCTGTTACACAGGCACTTCAATGTTTTTTAAACTTATTTGAACTCCAGCCTATTTTTGCGTTCAGTATGCATCATTCAAAGCGACGTCATCAATTTCCAACACGTTCTGACATCATTTGCTATTTTTCAGTCATTTACCGATTTGTTTAGGGAGCTAAATGACGGTGAAATTGAAAATCACTACAAAATGAACTCTGAAAATGTTGGAACTTGGCATGGTATCATCATTTCGCCCGCATAGCATGTGCAAAAGAGTAGAGAGGGTCACGGCGAAAACTGGACGCACCTCGTGTACAAACTGGACAATCTCTTTCGGAGTATCAGGGTTTCGGACGAGAACTCATCTGTTACACGGGCACTTCAATGTTTTTTAAACTTATTTGAACTCCAGCCTATTTTTGCGTTCAGTATGCATCATTCAAAGCGACGTCATCAATTTCCAACACGTTCTGACATCATTTGCTATTTTTCAGTCATTTACCGATTTGTTTAGGGAGCTAAATGACGGTGAAATTGAAAATCACTACAAAATGAACTCTGAAAATGTTGGAACTTGGCATGGTATCATCATTTCGCCCGCATAGCATGTGCAAAAGAGTAGAGAGGGTCACGGCGAAAACTGGACGCACCTCGTGTACAAACTGGACAATCTCTTTCGGAGTATCAGGGTTTCGGACGAGAACTCATCTGTTACACGGGCACTTCAATGTTTTTTAAACTTATTTGAACTCCAGCCTATTTTTGCGTTCAGTATGCATCATTCAAAGCGACGTCATCAATTTCCAACACGTTCTGACATCATTTGCTGTTTTTCAGTCATTTACCGATTTGTTTAGGGAGCTAAATGACGGTGAAATTGAAAATCACTACAAAATGAACTCTGAAAATGTTGGAACTTGGCATGGTATCATCATTTCGCCCGCATAGCATGTGCAAAAGAGTAGAGAGGGTCACGGCGAAAACTGGACGCACCTCGTGTACAAACTGGACAATCTCTTTCGGAGTATCAGGGTTTCGGACGAGAACTCATCTGTTACACGGGCACTTCAATGTTTTTTAAACTTATTTGAACTCCAGCCTATTTTTGCGTTCAGTATGCATCATTCAAAGCGACGTCATCAATTTCCAACACGTTCTGACATCATTTGCTGTTTTTCAGTCATTTACCGATTTGTTTAGAGAGCTAAATGACGGTGAAATTGAAAATCACTACAAAATGAACTCTGAAAATGTTGGAACTTGGCATGGTATCATCATTTCGCCCGCATAGCATGTGCAAAAGAGTAGAGAGGGTCACGGCGAAAACTGGACGCACCTCGTGTACAAACTGGACAATCTCTTTCGGAGTATCAGGGTTTCGGACGAGAACTCATCTGTTACACGGGCACTTCAATGTTTTTTAAACTTATTTGAACTCCAGCCTATTTTTGCGTTCAGTATGCATCATTCAAAGCGACGTCATCAATTTCCAACACGTTCTGACATCATTTGCTGTTTTTCAGTCATTTACCGATTTGTTTAGAGAGCTAAATGACGGTGAAATTGAAAATCACTACAAAATGAACTCTGAAAATGTTGGAACTTGGCATGGTATCATCATTTCGCCCGCATAGCATGTGCAAAAGAGTAGAGAGGGTCACGGCGAAAACTGGACGCACCTCGTGTACAAACTGGACAATCTCTTTCGGAGTATCAGGGTTTCGGACGAGAACTCATCTGTTACACGGGCACTTCAATGTTTTTTAAACTTATTTGAACTCCAGCCTATTTTTGCGTTCAGTATGCATCATTCAAAGCGACGTCATCAATTTCCAACACGTTCTGACATCATTTGCTGTTTTTCAGTCATTTACCGATTTGTTTAGGGAGCTAAATGACGGTGAAATTGAAAATCACTACAAAATGAACTCTGAAAATGTTGGAACTTGGCATGGTATCATCATTTCGCCCGCATAGCATGTGCAAAAGAGTAGAGAGGGTCACGGCGAAAACTGGACGCACCTCGTGTACAAACTGGACAATCTCTTTCGGAGTATCAGGGTTTCGGACGAGAACTCATCTGTTACACGGGCACTTCAATGTTTTTTAAACTTATTTGAACTCCAGCCTATTTTTGCGTTCAGTATGCATCATTCAAAGCGACGTCATCAATTTCCAACACGTTCTGACATCATTTGCTGTTTTTCAGTCATTTACCGATTTGTTTAGGGAGCTAAATGACGGTGAAATTGAAAATCACTACAAAATGAACTCTGAAAATGTTGGAACTTGGCATGGTATCATCATTTCGCCCGCATAGCATGTGCAAAAGAGTAGAGAGGGTCACGGCGAAAACTGGACGCACCTCGTGTACAAACTGGACAATCTCTTTCGGAGTATCAGGGTTTCGGACGAGAACTCATCTGTTACACGGGCACTTCAATGTTTTTTAAACTTATTTGAACTCCAGCCTATTTTTGCGTTCAGTATGCATCATTCAAAGCGACGTCATCAATTTCCAACACGTTCTGACATCATTTGCTGTTTTTCAGTCATTTACCGATTTGTTTAGGGAGCTAAATGACGGTGAAATTGAAAATCACTACAAAATGAACTCTGAAAATGTTGGAACTTGGCATGGTATCATCATTTCGCCCGCATAGCATGTGCAAAAGAGTAGAGAGGGTCACGGCGAAAACTGGACGCACCTCGTGTACAAACTGGACAATCTCTTTCGGAGTATCAGGGTTTCGGACGAGAACTCATCTGTTACACGGGCACTTCAATGTTTTTTAAACTTATTTGAACTCCAGCCTATTTTTGCGTTCAGTATGCATCATTCAAAGCGACGTCATCAATTTCCAACACGTTCTGACATCATTTGCTATTTTTCAGTCATTTACCGATTTGTTTAGGGAGCTAAATGACGGTGAAATTGAAAATCACTACAAAATGAACTCTGAAAATGTTGGAACTTGGCATGGTATCATCATTTCGCCCGCATAGCATGTGCAAAAGAGTAGAGAGGGTCACGGCGAAAACTGGACGCACCTCGTGTACAAACTGGACAATCTCTTTCGGAGTATCAGGGTTTCGGACGAGAACTCATCTGTTACACGGGCACTTCAATGTTTTTTAAACTTATTTGAACTCCAGCCTATTTTTGCGTTCAGTATGCATCATTCAAAGCGACGTCATCAATTTCCAACACGTTCTGACATCATTTGCTGTTTTTCAGTCATTTACCGATTTGTTTAGGGAGCTAAATGACGGTGAAATTGAAAATCACTACAAAATGAACTCTGAAAATGTTGGAACTTGGCATGGTATCATCATTTCGCCCGCATAGCATGTGCAAAAGAGTAGAGAGGGTCACGGCGAAAACTGGACGCACCTCGTGTACAAACTGGACAATCTCTTTCGGAGTATCAGGGTTTCGGACGAGAACTCATCTGTTACACGGGCACTTCAATGTTTTTTAAACTTATTTGAACTCCAGCCTATTTTTGCGTTCAGTATGCATCATTCAAAGCGACGTCATCAATTTCCAACACGTTCTGACATCATTTGCTGTTTTTCAGTCATTTACCGATTTGTTTAGAGAGCTAAATGACGGTGAAATTGAAAATCACTACAAAATGAACTCTGAAAATGTGGGAACTTGGCATGGTATCATCATTTCGCCCGCATAGCATGTGCAAAAGAGTAGAGAGGGTCACGGCGAAAACTGGACGCACCTCGTGTACAAACTGGACAATCTCTTTCGGAGTATCAGGGTTTCGGACGAGAACTCATCTGTTACACGGGCACTTCAATGTTTTTTAAACTTATTTGAACTCCAGCCTATTTTTGCGTTCAGTATGCATCATTCAAAGCGACGTCATCAATTTCCAACACGTTCTGACATCATTTGCTGTTTTTCAGTCATTTACCGATTTGTTTAGGGAGCTAAATGACGGTGAAATTGAAAATCACTACAAAATGAACTCTGAAAATGTTGGAACTTGGCATGGTATCATCATTTCACCCGCATAGCATGTGCAAAAGAGTAGAGAGGGTCACGGCGAAAAACTGGACGCACCTCGTGTACAAACTGGACAATCTCTTTCGGAGTATCAGGGTTTCGGACGAGAACTCATCTGTTACACGGGCACTTCAATGTTTTTTAAACTTATTTGAACTCCAGCCTATTTTTGCGTTCAGTATGCATCATTCAAAGCGACGTCATCAATTTCCAACACGTTCTGACATCATTTGCTGTTTTTCAGTCATTTACCGATTTGTTTAGGGAGCTAAATGACGGTGAAATTGAAAATCACTACAAAATGAACTCTGAAAATGTTGGAACTTGGCATGGTATCATCATTTCGCCCGCATAGCATGTGCAAAAGAGTAGAGAGGGTCACGGCGAAAACTGGACGCACCTCGTGTACAAACTGGACAATCTCTTTCGGAGTATCAGGGTTTCGGACGAGAACTCATCTGTTACACGGGCACTTCAATGTTTTTTAAACTTATTTGAACTCCAGCCTATTTTTGCGTTCAGTATGCATCATTCAAAGCGACGTCATCAATCTCCAACACGTTCTGACATCATTTGCTGTTTTTCAGTCATTTACCGATTTGTTTAGGGAGCTAAATGACGGTGAAATTGAAAATCACTACAAAATGAACTCCAAAAATGTTGGAACTTGGCATGGTATCATCATTTCGCCCGCATAGCATGTGCAAAAGAGTAGAGAGGGTCCCGGCGAAAACTGGACGCACCTCGTGTACAAACTGGACAATCTCTTTCGGAGTATCAGGGTTTCGGACGAGAACTCATCTGTTACACAGGCACTTCAATGTTTTTTAAACTTATTTGAACTCCAGCCTATTTTTGCCTTCAGTATGCATCATTCAAAGCGACGTCATCAATTTCCAACACGTTCTGACATCATTTGCTATTTTTCAGTCATTTACCGATTTGTTTAGGGAGCTAAATGACGGTGAAATTGAAAATCACTACAAAATGAACTCTGAAAATGTTGGAACTTGGCATGGTATCATCATTTCTCCCGCATAGCATGTGCAAAAGAGTAGAGAGGGTCACGGCGAAAACTGGACGCACCTCGTGTACAAACTGGACAATCTCTTTCGGAGTATCAGGGTTTCGGACGAGAACTCATCTGTTACACGGGCACTTCAATGTTTTTTAAACTTATTTGAACTCCAGCCTATTTTTGCGTTCAGTATGCATCATTCAAAGCGACGTCATCAATTTCCAACACGTTCTGACATCATTTGCTATTTTTCAGTCATTTACCGATTTGTTTAGGGAGCTAAATGACGGTGAAATTGAAAATCACTACAAAATGAACTCTGAAAATGTTGGAACTTGGCATGGTATCATCATTTCGCCCGCATAGCATGTGCAAAAGAGTAGAGAGGGTCACGGCGAAAACTGGACGCACCTCGTGTACAAACTGGACAATCTCTTTCGGAGTATCAGGGTTTCGGACGAGAACTCATCTGTTACATGGGCACTTCAATGTTTTTTAAACTTATTTGAACTCCAGCCTATTTTTGCGTTCAGTATGCATCATTCAAAGCGACGTCATCAATTTCCAACACGTTCTGACATCATTTGCTGTTTTTCAGTCATTTACCGATTTGTTTAGGGAGCTAAATGACGGTGAAATTGAAAATCACTACAAAATGAACTCTGAAAATGTTGGAACTTGGCATGGTATCATCATTTCTCCCGCATAGCATGTGCAAAAGAGTAGAGAGGGTCACGGCGAAAACTGGACGCACCTCGTGTACAAACTGGACAATCTCTTTCGGAGTATCAGGGTTTCGGACGAGAACTCATCTGTTACACGGGCACTTCAATGTTTTTTAAACTTATTTGAACTCCAGCCTATTTTTGCGTTTATTATGCATCATTCAAAGCGACGTCATCAATTTCCAACACGTTCTGACATCATTTGCTGTTTTTCAGTCATTTACCGATTTGTTTAGAGAGCTAAATGACGGTGAAATTTAAAATCACTACAAAATGAACTCTGAAAATGTTGGAACTTGGCATGGTATCATCATTTCGCTCGCATAGCATGTGCAAAAGAGTAGAGAGGGTCACGGCGAAAACTGGACGCACCTCGTGTACAAACTGGACAATCTCTTTCGGAGTATCAGGGTTTCGGACGAGAACTCATCTGTTACACGGGCACTTCTATGTTTTTTAAACTTATTTGAACTCCAGCCTATTTTTGCGTTCAGTATGCATCATTCAAAGCGACGTCATCAATCTCCAACACGTTATGACATCATTTGCTGTTTTTCAATCATTTACCGATTTGTTTAGAGAGCTAAATGACGATGAAATTGAAAATCACTACAAAATGAACTCCAAAAATGTTGGAACTTGGCATGGTATCATCATTTCGCCCGCATAGCATGTGCAAAAGAGTAGAGAGGGTCACGGCGAAAACTGGACGCACCTCGTGTACAAACTGGACAATCTCTTTCGGAGTATCAGGGTTTCGGACGAGAACTCATCTGTTACAGGGGCACTTCAATGTTTTTTAAACTTATATGAACTCCAGCCTATTTCTGCGTTCAGTATGCATTATTCAAAGCGACGTCATCAATTTCCAACACGTTCTGACATCATTTGCTATTTTTCAGTCATTTACCGATTTGTTTAGGGAGCTAAATGACGGTGAAATTGAAAATCACTACAAAATGAACTCTGAAAATGTTGGAACTTGGCATGGTATCATCATTTCGCCCGCATAGCATGTGCAAAAGAGTAGAGAGGGTCACGGCGAAAACTGGACGCACCTCGTGTACAAACTGGACAATCTCTTTCGGAGTATCAGGGTTTCGGACGAGAACTCATCTGTTACACGGGCACTTCAATGTTTTTTAAAATTATTTGAACTCCAGCCTATTTTTGCGTTCAGTATGCATCATTCAAAGCGACGTCATCAATTTCCAACATGTTCTGACATCATTTGCTATTTTTCAGTCATTTACCGATTTCTTTAGGGAGCTAAATGACGGTGAAATTGAAAATCACTACAAAATGAACTCTGAAAATGTTGGAACTTGGCATGGTATCATCATTTCGCCCGCATAGCATGTCCAAAAGAGTAGAGAGGGCACGGCGAAAACTGGACGCACCTCGTGTACAAACTGGACAATCTCTTTCGGAGTATCAGGGTTTCGGACGAGAACTCATCTGTTACATGGGCACTTCAATGTTTTTTAAACTTATTTGAACTCCAGCCTATTTTTGCGTTCAGTATGCATCATTCAAAGCGACGTCATCAATTTCCAACACGTTCTGACATCATTTGCTGTTTTTCAGTCATTTACCGATTTGTTTAGGGAGCTAAATGACGGTGAAATTGAAAATCACTACAAAATGAACTCTGAAAATGTTGGAACTTGGCATGGTATCATCATTTCTCCCGCATAGCATGTGCAAAAGAGTAGAGAGGGTCACGGCGAAAACTGGACGCACCTCGTGTACAAACTGGACAATCTCTTTCGGAGTATCAGGGTTTCGGACGAGAACTCATCTGTTACACGGGCACTTCAATGTTTTTTAAACTTATTTGAACTCCAGCCTATTTTTGCGTTTATTATGCATCATTCAAAGCGACGTCACCAATTTCCAACACGTTCTGACATCATTTGCTGTTTTTCAGTCATTTACCGATTTGTTTAGAGAGCTAAATGACGGTGAAATTTAAAATCACTACAAAATGAACTCTGAAAATGTGGGAACTTGGCATGGTATCATCATTTCGCTCGCATAGCATGTGCAAAAGAGTAGAGAGGGTCACGGCGAAAACTGGACGCACCTCGTGTACAAACTGGACAATCTCTTTCGGAGTATCAGGGTTTCGGACGAGAACTCATCTGTTACACAGGCACTTCTATGTTTTTTAAACTTATTTGAACTCCAGCCTATTTTTGCGTTCAGTATGCATCATTCAAAGCGACGTCATCAATCTCCAACACGTTCTTACATCATTTGCTGTTTTTCAGTCATTTACCGATTTGTTTAGGGAGCTAGATGACAGTGAAATTGAAAATCACTACAAAATGAACTCTGAAAATGTTGGAACTTGGCATGGTATCATCATTTCGCCAGCATAGCATGTGCAAAAGAGTAGAGAGGGTCCCGGTGAAAACTGGACGCACCTCGTGTACAAACTAGACAATCTCTTTCGGAGTATCAGGGTTTCGGACGAGAACTCATCTGTTACACGGGCACTTCAATGTTTTTTAAACTTATTTGAACTCCAGCCTATTTTTGCCTTCAGTATGCATCATTCAAAGCGACGTCATCAATTTCCAACACGTTCTGACATCATTTGTTGTTTTTCAGTCATTTACCGATTTGTTTAGGGAGCTAAATGACGGTGAAATTGAAAATCACTACAAAATGAACTCTGAAAATGTTGGAACTTGGCATGGTATCATCATTTCGCCCGCATAGCATGTGCAAAAGAGTAGAGAGGGTCACGGCGAAAACTGGACGCACCTCGTGTACAAACTGGACAATCTCTTTCGGTGTATCAGGGTTTCGGACGAGAACTCATCTGTTACACGGGCACTTCAATGTTTTTTAAACTTATTTGAACTCCAGCCTATTTTTGCGTTCAGTATGCATCATTCAAAGCGACGTCATCAATCTCCAACACGTTCTGACATCATTTGTTGTTTTCAGTCATTTACCGATTTGTTTAGAGAGCTAAATGACGGTGAAATTGAAAATCACTACAAAATGAACTCTGAAAATGTTGGAACTTGGCATGGTATCATCATTTCGCCCGCATAGCATGTGCAAAAGAGTAGAGAGGGTCACGGCGAAAACTGGACCCACCTCGTGTACAAACTGGACAATCTCTTTCGCAGTATCAGGGTTTCGGACGAGAACTCACCCGTTACACGGGCACTTCAATGTTTTTTAAACTTATTTGAACTCCAGCCTATTTTTGCGTTCAGTATGCATTATTCAAAGCGACGTCATCAATTTCCAACATGTTCTGACATCATTTATTGTTTTTCAGTCATTTACCGATTTGTTGAGGGAGCTAAATGACGGTGAAATTGAAAATCAATACAAAATGAACTCTGAAAATGTTGGAACTTGGCATGGTATCATCATTTCGCCCGCATAGCATGTGCAAAAGAGTAGAGAGGGTCACGGCAAAAACTGGACGCACCTCGTGTACAAACTAGACAATCTCTTTCGGAGTATCAGGGTTTCGGACGAGAACTCATCTGTTACACGGGCACTTCAATGTTTTTTAAACTTATTTGAACTCCAGCCTATTTCTGCCTTCAGTATGCATTATTCAAAGCGACGTCATCAATTTCCAACACGTTTTGACATCATTTGCTGTTTTTCAGTCATTTACCGATTTGTTTAGGGAGCTAAATGACGGTGAAATTGAAAATCACTACAAAATGAACTCTGAAAATGTTGGAACTTGGCATGGTATCATCATTTCGCCCGCATAGCATGTGCAAAAGAGTAGAGAGGGTCACGGCGAAAACTGGACGCACCTCGTGTACAAACTGGACAATCTCTTTCGGAGTATCAGGGTTCCGGACGAGAACTCATCTGTTACACGGGCACTTCAATGTTTTTTAAACTTATTTGAACTCCAGCCTATTTTTGCGTTCAGTATGCATCATTCAAAGCAACGTCATCAATTTCCAACACGTTCTGACATTATTTGCTGTTTTTCAGTCATTTACCGATTTGTTTAGAGAGCTAAATGATGGTGAAATTGAAAATCACTACAAAATGAATGGCAGAAAATAAATAATGCAGAAAAGAAAAAAAACTATATTTTTTATATTCACAAAGAAACTAAATACAGCAAAAAAAATTACTCGGAAATAAATAGAAGAAAATTATATAAAAATTGTTGGGGCGCTGCCCGCTGGGCCTACCAACCCTAGGGTTTGCAAATACAGGCCCAGAAGGTCTAGGAGGCTCAACGGGCAGCACACCAAAGTTAGGCCTAGAAGCCTGCTGTAGAGAGGAGTTCGAGACAGCAGCCGCGCCGGGGCTTTTAAACTGGTGCGGGCGCCCCTCGGCTAGCGAGGTGGGACTAAGCTTGCCCGCACCGCTCCTATGCCAGCGCACACCTTTAGTACCGGGTCGTGGCTCCAACCGGTACTAAAGGGGGGCCTTTAGTACCGGTTGGTGCCACGAACCGGTACTAAAGGGGCAGTTTCCCGCCGCTTGACCTGGCCAAAATTGGCCTTTAGTACCGGTTGGTGGCTCCAACCGGTACTAAAGGCCCCTCCTATATATATGGCACTTACGAAAAATTCAGTTTCATCGACCACCATTTCTTCTCCAACTACTTCGCGCGACATCGCCGCCGCCCTCGCCGCCCCCGCCGCGCGCCCTCGCCCCCGCCGCCCATCGTCGCCGTCGCCCTCACCGCCCGTCGTCGCCATCGCCCTCACCGCCCGTCGTCACCGTCACCGCCGTCGCCCCCGCCGCCCGTCGCCGCCGCCCCGTACCACGTCGCCGTCTCCATCACGTCGTCGCCCCCGGCCTGCCGCTCGTCGTCGCGCCGTCCCCGTCGCATCGCCGTCTCGCGCCGCCGCCCGTCTGCCGCCGCCCCCCGCTCGTACACACACACACATGCACACACACATACGTACACACACAGACACACACACACACACACACATATTGTTTTTACTTTTTTTTGTTTTCTGTTGTTTACATTAATGTTAGATAAATTACGTAGATAAGAATGTTAGAATGTTAATGTTAGATGAATTATATGAAAAAGATGTTAAATATTAATGTCAATTTTAGATGAATTAGCTAGATATTAATTAGGTATATATATGAGATTTGAACTAGTTGAATTAATATAACTAGTTTATTTTTAGTATGAAAATTAATAGAACAAGTTTATTTTTAGTAAGAAAATTTAGGTATATGAGATTATTTAAACTAGTTGAATTAATATAACTAGTTTATTTTTAGTAAATGCTTAGTTGAATTAGTAGAACTAGTTTATTTTTAGTAAGAAAATTTAGGTATATGAGATTTGATGATTTAATTAAAATATTACTATATATATAGCTACTTTATATATTTTAGTAAGAAAATTAATAGAACTAGTTTATTTTTAGTAAATTCTTAGTTGAATTAGTTGAATTAATAGAACTAGTTTATTTTTAGTAAGAAAATTTAGATATCTGAGATTTGATGATCTAATTAAAATATTACTATATGGAACTAGCTACTTTATTTTAGTAAGAAAATTAATAGAACATGTTTATTTTTATTAAATGCTTAGTTGAATTAGTTGAATTAATAGAACTAGTTGAACTAATAGAAGTAGTTGAATTAGTTGAATTAATAGAACTAGTAAGTGTTTAATGTTTCACCTATATGAACATAGGAAATGTCGTCTGACGGCAAAAAAGATTTCATTAAGTGTGAATTCTGTGAAGACCAGCGCGGCCTGTGCGACAGAAATTTCCTTGTTGATGATAGGCGCTTTAGCATCAAGCTGGATGAGACCTTCGAAGTGGATACAGTAAGTCACAACGACAAGTCTTTTTTCGTAATTAAGCATGACTTATATATGCTTCATTTGCTTCAACTTATAATTTTAAATTTTCACTATTCTACTAGCGCATCCCCTGCCATGCAAGAATTTTTGTCTTGGATAAGATAGGTTTCAGTGCTATGGAAACTATGGAGGTAAAGAGAGTTTACCTGAAGACCGAGCATGCTGGTTATACTTTCAATGTCAAATTATACAATGCAGAGACGTACACCTATTTTGAATGCAAAACTTGGCAAGCACTATGCAAGGCTTTTGCATTTGAGCCTGATATGGTTATCACCTTTGATATTCGTCCGGAAGATGATATTGAAGGTAATAGGGACATCTGGGTCGATGTGCAGACGCCTCCAGTTCTACCATTATGTGAGTTTCTCAACCATATTTATGTCTTTGATATTGTTTATTCAAAAATAGTTGACAACTAATTTCTATTGACAGCTTATTTCCATTCAAGCAAACATGTCCGACGCTTGGTAGACAGGACCTACTACTGTCCCGGAGCTGAACTAAACTGCGAGGAGATAAGTCATTATGTTTCATGGCTTGAGGATCTTGATGCTGTTAAGAGAAATCATTTTCCTGAATTTGAAAATCTTAGTACTCAAAACGTGCGACCAATAGTGATCGTATTGAACTACGGTCACATGTATTTAGGAAAGATGGTAAGATTTTTACTATTAGTCCTCAGTGCATCTTTTGCATACATTATTTTTCAAGCTAAACTTTCATTGCTAAGTATATTAATTACTATACGATGTTCTTCAACAGGGACTCCCGATGATAGTTGTGCCTTAGTGGATCGAGACTAAAGGTCGCATGTCAATTGTTAGCTTACGGCCAAGATATCCTACAGTGCACATGAGTGCATTCAGGATTTCTGAAAGCGATGAATGCTTAATAGTGAAAGATTGGAGCAAAATTGTTAACGATCGCAGAGAAGTACTAGGGGGCAGCAATCAGAAGCGCAGCCCACGATTAGGAGACAGGTTCATCTGCATGCTCCAATATGATGAATCAGGAGAGCTATACATGTTCTATGCTATTTTACCTGAGAGAGAGCAGCAGGAGTGATTTAGCTAGTTATCATGCTCTTAGTACTTGTCCTCTCATGCGTGTCCGTGTTCTTCGTCCTGAACTTAATCTCAAAGAGTGATTTGCTTTTGTGGTGTTATGAACGCTTATAATATCATGACCATGTTGAACTCGATGATATCTTTGCTAGCTAGTATATACTGTTGTTGGTGATGATATGATGCAAGAGTTTTTATATTAATATAATGATGATGATGATGATGAGTTATTATATCATTTATGAAAGAAACCGCATATTAGTTTCAACTGGATGGATCCTAGCTAAGTGATCAAGTATATGCCATATCCATATTAGTGATCAAGTAATATGGATATGGCATATACTTGATCACTTAGCTAGGATCCACATGCATCCAGTCGAAACTAATCTGCGGTACTTTCACCTAATGATTTAACAACTCATTATAATGTAAAACAATCACTAAATTAAATTGAAAACACAAAACTAAAGGAAAAATAAAAATTAAAACCAAAACACACCCAAACATTTAGTACCGGTTGGTGTTACCAACCGGTACTAATGTCCTACACGCACCCGGGCCTGGCTCGTGCCACGTGGTGGCACGTTAGCGCCGGTTCGTGCCAAACCGGTACTAAGGGGGGGGGCTTTAGTCTCCACTCCATAGTGCCGGTTGCAGAACCGGCACTAAAGGCCCTTACGAACCGGTGATAAAGGCCTGTTCTGCACTAGTGCTAGTATGCCTCTACTTGACTAGCTCGTTTATCAAAGATGGTTATGTTTCCTAACCATAGACATGTGTTGTCATTTGATGAACGGGATCACATCATTAGGAGAATGATGTGATGGACAAGACCCATTCGTTAGATTAGCATTATGATCGTTACAGTTTCATTGCTACTGCTTTCTTCATGACTTATACATGTTCCTCACACTATGAGATTATGCAACTCCCGAATACCGGAGGAACACTTTGTGTGCTATCAAACGTCACAACGTAAATGGGTGATTATAAAGATACTCTACAGGTGTCTCCGAAGGTATTTGTTTGGTTGGCATAGATCGAGATTAGGATTTGTCGCTCCGTGTTTCAGAGAGGTATCTCTGGGCCCTCTCGGTAATGCTCATCACTATAAGCCTTGCAAGCAATGTGACTAATGAGTTAGTTGCGGGGTGAAGTATTACGGAACGAGTAAAGAGACTTGCCGGTAATGAGATTGAACTAGGTATGATGATACCGACGATTGAATCTCGGGCAAGTAACATACCGATGACAAAGGGAACAACGTATGTTGTTATGCGGTTTGACCGATAAAGATCTTCGTAGAATATGTACGAGCCAATATGAGCATCCAGGTTCCGCTATTGGTTATTCACCGGAGATGTGTCTCGGTCATGTCTACATAGTTCTCGAACCCGTAGGGTCCGCACGCTTATCGTTCGATGACGATTTGTATTATGAGTTATGTGATTTGATGAACCGAAGTTTGTTCGGAGTCCCGGATGAGATCACGGACATGACGAGGAGTCTCGAAATGGTCGAGACATAAAGATTGATATATTGGAAGGCTATATTCGGACATAGGAATGGTTCCGGAGAAGTTTGGGTATTTTTCGGAGTACTGGGAGGTTACCGGAACCCCCCGGGAGAAGTTATGGGCCTTATGGACCATAAGAGGGAAGCACACCAGCCCATAAGGGGTTGGTGCGCCCCCCCCCCCTTGGGCAGGAGGCCGATTAGGACTAGGAGAAGGGGGCCGGCTACCCCTTTCCTTTTCCTTCTCCTTCTCCCTTCCCCCTTTCCTACTCCGTGTGGGAGGTGGAATCCTACTAGGACTAGGGAGTCCTAGTAGGACTCCACACCTTGGCACGCCCCCCTAGGTCTGGCTGCCTCTCCCTCTCCCTCCTTTATATACGGGGGCAGGGGGCACCCTAGAACACACCTCAGTCATATCGTCGTAGTGCTTAGGCGAAGCCCTGCGCCGGTAACTTCATCATCACCGTCACCACGCCGTCGTGCTGACGGAACTCTCCCTCGGCCTCAACTGGATCAAGAGTTCGAGGGACGTCACCGAGCTGAACGTGTGCTGATCGTGGAGGTGCCGTACATTCGGTACTTGGATCGGTTGGATCGCGAAGACGTTCGACTACATCAACCGCGTTACTAAACGCTTCCGCTTTCCGTCTACGAGGGTACGTGGACACACTCTCTCCTCTCGTTGCTATGCATCTCCTAGATAGATCTTGCGTGATCGTACGGAAAATTTTGAAATTACTGCGTTCCCCAACAATATTTTCCTCACAATCCAATTGCAAAGCATATTGGTAAGAAGGATTCTCGGCGATCTTGCCTTGAAAATACTTCAACATGCTTACTGCTTGTCCATATGCCAACTCTCTTTGGCGCCTGCCCTGCAAGTGATTCTTTAGATCACGAGGAGTGTAGGTGAGATTCATTGGTCCTCCAACCCGGCGACTAGCTAGCTCATGTCCAGCTTTCGGCCTGACCAGAATCATCAGCTGTCTCAATTTCAAAAGCTTGAACTTCTGAAATCTTCCTCTGTGATAACATCAAATGGAAGGTTTGTGGCAAGTAAAGACCATGATTGTGTACAAGCATTACATCAACCACTTCATAATTCCTTGCCACTCTATCCAATGAAAGTGTCATCCGAAATTCACAATTTGTTCTTGTTTGAGCATGAGGATTCTTTGTGATATGATCCCACTTGTCAAGGGCTATAGCCAGCTATTTAAAACTATGGATTTAATTTACAATTTATACAAGGGGATTACTGCTAGCCAGCTCTTGAATTCTTGTTGTAGTGTTCTACACTTGCGTTGTTGCAGAGAAAGAAAGTAGAGGGGGAAAGAAGAAGGGGTTGCACGAAGAAAAGGGCCGAGAAGAGAATCTGAATTCGCTTTTAGGGCCAGTTCTCTAGAAACCCAACCAAAATTTTTTTTTTAGAAGCCTACTAGTCAAGTCTTAACTATTAGGTTTTAAAAAAAATTAATTAGGCTTCTAGAATAAGCTAGGTAAGGAGCAGCTTTTTGCAGCTTATTCTAGGTAAGGGGCAGATTTTTGCGGCTTATTTTAGAAGGCACCAAAAGAACTGGCCCTTAGTCATTGACCAACCCGACGGCTCCGTCGACCTCACCTTCCGAGTCTATGTCGTCGTCCCACCCACCGCCTCCATATCGCCTCCTCCGACGCGACGGCCACCAAGCGGAATTGACAGCCTCCAGCCATCCAAGACTAGAAGTGATTGTGCGTGCCCTGATGCGCACAGCCACCAAGCGGAATTTCCGGGAGCACGTACCAAGCGAAGACTCGAAAGTCATCGTGCTAACTCTCCGAAGTTTCCGGGAAATTTGGCCACACCAGGCTGTGTGGCCATCCGGCGTATGGGCATGGAGACGACGAGCAGACGGGGCAGTGTATATATTTGTCACGTATCGACCTACATAAACCAACTGATGAACAAGTAATTTACACCCTGCTAAGCAGCACCAGTGAGTTCTTAGCCTCGCGCATGGGCATGGGGTTGCCGGCGACAAGCCGCTTGCTGGTGTTCCTCTCTTTGCTCAAGCTTTGGAGCATCGCCGTCGACGGTGCGTCGCCAGCTGCCGGCGCGGTGGCGCGGGAGGCGACGGCGCCTGCGCCGGTGCGGTTCGGCGTGGGGGGCAGGAGCCTGACCTGCAATTCCGTGGAGGTCCTGGATGCGTTCTACCTGAAGCAACCAAGCTGCGCCAACTGGGCGGACCTGCGAGCCAAGGATTCCCGCGGAGAGGCCGTCGCAGCAGCACACGCTGGTAATTAACGGTGAAGCAGCTTTTTATTACTCTACAACACCTCTTAGGCCGCTTTTGGTTTTGCAGGAATTCTATAGGTATGAATTCTATTTCTACATGCGATAAGAATCAATTCTTCACAATTTAAAAGAAAAATGATATTCGCCTATAATTAATGAAGAAATTCCTATCCTATACATCGAATGACATCTCTTTTTCTATAAAAAAATGAGATAAATGTCATCTCACTTCTTGCGATATTCCTATTCATATGACTTATAAGGGGGCCTTATCATCTCCAACCGGACCAGACTAATCTGGCCTCATAAATCCACGCCATAAGAGCATCTCCAACAGCCGCCCAACGCACGGCGCGCTAAAAACCAGTTTGCAGCGCGCCCATCGCCTGGTTTGGCGTGGCGGTAAAATGCAGCGCACGCGCGTAGCCTCAGCAGGCGCGCTAAAATGCACAGCGCGCGCTCTCGCACAAACACTACGGTGCATAGATAAAACCATACATATTCTCACATAGCATAGATAAAAACGATACAAAGATATTTTACATAGTTCATACCATAGATAGACTACGGTGCAACTACATAAATTTAAACTATGGTGCAACTAGATAAACTACGGTGCAGCTAGAACTACTCCGAGTCGTCCTCATCATCATCCTCATCCTCGGTGGTGTTGTCCGAGGTATCGATCCATATGTCGTGCCAACGTTCATCGTCTGACGTGAAGATTGACTTCCCACCTTCTTCAACGATATCGCACTGCGATATGGCCAGCGCCTTGCGCCGACGCCGGTCCGCCCGCTCCGCGTGGCGCCTTGCCGTCCTCTCCACCCAGTAGGCGCGCTCGTTGGCGACGTCCTCCGGGTGGCGCCGGCGCCACTCCGCCATGGCTCGCTAGTCCTCCTCGGCGATGAGGAGGCGGCGCTGCCGCCGACTGTGTTCCGCACGGTCCTGGTCCGTGATAAGACGAGGTGGAGGGGCGACGGCCTGCGCCTGTTCGCGATTGTAGACGTCACGGAAGTTTATCTGCGAAGGAGGCCTCTCTAGGCGCCACGCCGCCACGTCGTACGCGCGGGCGGCCTCGTGCGCAGTCTGGAACGTGCCGAGGCCAAGCCGGACGTCGCCGGACCATATCTTGGCGTAGTACCAGCCGTTGGGGCGCTGGCGGATGCCGCGGTAGCCCGAAGTTCCTCGGCGGCGTGGCGGCATGGTGGCGCGATGGTGGCGGGGCGCTAAAGCGGCAAGGAAACGGTGAGAAAGCAGTGGAAGCGGCGAGGAGGCGGGGAAAATGCGCGCGTGGCAGTGTGGAGGAACGTGTGGCGAACGCCGCAATTTATACGCGCCGCAAGTGGTGCGCCAAATCTACTGCGCGACCGACAGCTTTCTCCCCCGCGCGCTTGTTTCCGCCGCCGCTGGAGTGCGCGAAAACTTCCCGCGCGCGCTAAATGGGCTTTTTACCACGCGTGCGCGTCTTTTGGCGCGGCTGTTGGAGATGCTCTAATGTTCAGGCATGTCTGCTTTGTCCACATGCACAGTCGTGTTTGCATATAATTAGTGGGGTTGATGAGAGTAAGAGAAAAGAAAGATTTAAAGTGGTCCGGGTGAGCCACATCCGATGTGGCGCGCTGTCCAGACACCTCAATATTCTCCTCGCAAATAAGTTAGATTTGAGGGTTTGCATACAAGCCAAACATATATATACGAATAAAGTGAAAGATCCAATTGGGTATGCTTTTCTCTCTGTCTCTCTCTTGCCCGAGCATTGTCCAGGTTGCTCACCCGGAGATACATGGGTTTGGTTAAGGGCATCTCCAACACGAATCATCAAATTTTTGGTAGTAGAAATACATCTATACTTGTCTGCGGACAGCCGGTCGGCTCATTTTATTTGCTTCTCTATAACAATGTTCCAATCTATATATATAGTAAAACCACAAGCAATATGATAACGATCATCTGCTGGCTGTCCTCTATTCCTCATATTGTCGATGACCTTCAGATTTTTAGCCTTTTCGTATAGAAACGGAGGTTAGTGTGTACAAATAGAAAAACTCAACGTGGATCATCGAGTGGAACTTGATGCACATTTTCGCAAACGCCCCTAACAACAACTATATACAGAACATGTCCCTTCATCGTGTCTCTCACACTGAATCTTACTGCAGTCTGCGTTGGGTGGGTAGAGTCTCAGACCGTCAACCGAATGCACCACACACCTGTAGCACCTGTACCTCACTTACAACAATGCAACATTCTGGCCGATTTTGTTGGCTAATTCCCTAATTGCTTCCGGGTCATGCAATTTGCTGGGCTTTTTTTTTTTTTGCGAACTTTGCTGGGCTTATTTTGTGATTTCATTTGAGCTTTGCAGCCGAGGACCTGATCAAGAATGCCCAAGTGCAAGCCATCATCTGGGGCCTTCAGAACGCTGAACAATGCAGATCACATCCCACACCTGGCCGACCACAACAACATTCCGGCTCTCTCCTTCTACGGCAGTGATGCCTTCTGGCAAGAAGATCCTGTAAACGATTCCGCGGACCTTACACTTGGATCAAATGACAGCATGATGTTTCTTCATCCAAGAACCGAGAAAATAAACGGCATGAAACTGGATACAAGAAATTCAAGACAAGATCACGAAGGTCAGATGATGCTGAAAGATTTTGCAAATGTTATTTATCCTATTTTCGAGAAACAAAACGTCAGCACGTACAGTACTGTTGAAGATATGGTGACTCGCAAATGCCGAGGCTCTTCCAGGATGATGCTTAGTGGTGAGCACTATGATGAGCTTGTATGCAGCGTGTCTCCGAGGGTGAGGCTTACTCCTACACACTTGCATCTCATTCTCATGAGTATTGTTTTGTTAACATTTAACCTATTGCACCTAAATACTCCCTCTGTTTCTAAATATAAGACCTTTTAGAGATTTTCACAGATTTATATAGATATATTTTAATTTTGGAGTGTAGATTCACTCATTTTTCTCTGTATGTAGTCTGTATTGGAATTTCTTAAAAGTCTTACGTTTAGGACGGAGGGAGTACATTCTAACCTTTGCTAAATTTCTTGGGGATAAACAGGTGAATTTGGGAGTGGGCGGTGTGCCATACGCACAGTCTGGTGCGTCTATGATTGTGCTCGTCGAGGATGAACCATATACAATAAGTGAGTGTTTGACAAAAAACTACCACTTTAAGGGTTTGCGTCCCATAAAACTATCACTTTAAAAAAAAGACCGAAAACTACCAAAATTTTCTAATTTTGTGACTAAAAACTACCACTTTCAGATAATGACCAGTTTAAACGATTTAAACGTGTTGACCGTTCAGTTGACCGTTATTACAGGTGGGACCCACACATCATTCTTCTTCCTTCTCTCTCTATCTTTCTTTGGCATTTTCACAAACAGCTTCTGTGCATCCCGGCTCCCAGGCGGTCGTCGCCGGAGGCGAGAGGGAGGCCGGAGCCGTGGTGCTGCTGCCACCGGGCTCAGCAGGGAGGGCCCGGCGTCGCGCCCACGCGCAGCAGCTGAACCTGCTGCCCTCCACCGGGCTCAGCAGGGAGGGCCCGGCGTCGCGCCCCCGCGCAGCCGCTTCCTCGCACCGCCGCCTCCCGCAGCGCCGCGCGCCTCGTCCGGACCGGCCGCAAGATTGCCAGGCGCCTCGCAGCCGCCTGCCTCCACGCCTTACTCCTGCTAGTCGGCTCCACGCGGGAGGCTCTGCTGCCGGGAGGCGTTGTGTACTTCGTCGGGGCTGCGCACGTCGGCGCGGTGTGGCGCGTCGCCTTCGTGATGATGGTGCTGGAGGACGCCTGGGGCTTCGACGCATACCTCTGCGAGCCCTCCGCGCGGTCGCTGGTCTCTCACATCTGGCCGACGCTGCTGCTACTCTCCCGCATCTGGACGGTGACGCGGCCTGCTGCTCGTGCAGCGTGACGGAGACGGTGGTGGTGACCGGATCCACGCCGGTGGCGTGCGGGGACGATGGTGCCTACCGG
Organism: Triticum aestivum; assembly: GCF_018294505.1. Taxonomy (NCBI): domain Eukaryota; kingdom Viridiplantae; phylum Streptophyta; class Magnoliopsida; order Poales; family Poaceae; genus Triticum; species Triticum aestivum. Next base: position 103,931,651 of record NC_057814.1, on the reverse strand, counting down.
ATCTGTGGCTTGATGCACCGGGGCACGAGGAGGAGGTCCTCAGCGAGCGGCGTACGGGCCGCGAAAGACGATCTCGCGGAGGCGGGCCGCGAGGCCGGGCCACCGACGCGAGATGAGGCCGGTGCGCGCGGCGGCCCGGGCGCAGCGGAGGCGGGCGAGGACGAGGAGGAGCAGGTCGTCGGGGAGGGCTCTGATGCGGTCCGGTCGTCGCAGCCTGGTGGAACGCCGGCGAAACTCCATTGACGCCCCAGATCTCCGGGATAGGCGAGGCGACCGGCTACCGCTCTCCTGTGAAGTTGACTTTGACGCCACGTCAGCGCTGACAGATGGGCCCCACCTGTCATAAAGACGTTTAAATCGTCTAAACTAGTCATTATCTGAAAGTGGTAGTTTTTAGTCACAAAATTAGAAAATTTTGGTAGTTTTCAGTCATTTTTTTTAAGTGGTAGTTCTGTGGGACGCAAACCCCTAAAGTGGTATTTTTTGTCAATCACTCACAATCAGCTGGACATTTGTAAAGCCACTATGTAGGAATCTTTGGTTTGCAACCATTATCTTCTTCTTCTATACTGGCATTGTTGTGTGGATGATTGAACTACCCAGAAATCCAGAGTACCAAGGATCAAGTTTGAGACAATGTAGCGCTGCCCTCTACTTTGTTTTCTCTACTTTGCCCTTTTCTCATGGTCAGCACTTCAACCTGTAACTCCTTACAATATTTGATGCATTTTCAGTATTTTCATTAGTTTCTTACCATAGTTGTAAGATAACATAATCTTTTGGTTGTTCCGTGCACAGGTCAAATTATTAGAAGCCCCTTGTCAAAAATTGTCGTGGTAATATGGTGCTTTGTAGTGCTGATTCTGGTACAGAGCTACACATCAAGCTTGTCATCCATATTAACCACAGAGAGGCTCCGTCCTTGGGTGATTGATCTAGACCAGCTCCAAGGCAGTGGGGATTTTTTAGGATACCAAGATGATTCATGTGTGCGGTCCTTCTTGATGAATTATCAAAATATCAGTGAAAGTAGGTTAAAAACCTACACAACGAAGGAAGAATATGCTGCCGCTTTGAGGAAGGGGTCCAAGAATGGAGGGGTGTCGGCTATCGTCAGTGCGATCCCCTGTTTAACATCTTTCCTCTCCGATAGTCGGTACAGAGATGATTTTATGATGCTTGGCTGCATATACACGTCTCCTAGATTTGGTTTTGTAAGCTTCTCAACCTAATGATTTGGTATATTCATGATTTTTCGTTGCAGCGCCATGCTGCATTATTGGGACTACTTGCTAACATTATGTTTTTATGGCCAGACATTTCGTCTAGGTTTTCCGCTAGTGCAAAACCATTCAACTACCATCCTGAACCTACCAGAAGGGGTTAGCGACTCACAACGAAAAGTGAGATGTTTTGGCACCACTTCAGTGCTGATGGGTGATGACACAGTTCCTGACTTTGGTTTTGTACCTCTCACCTTACAAAACTTCTCGGGGCTCTTCGTCGTCACTGGATCCATTTCAACTATCATGATACTGATAGCCATTGTGAGGTTGGTTTATGCCAAATGCACCAGGTCGAGAAACACCGACATGGAAAGCGCCAAGGATAATAGTGTCGAAGAGGATCCCCGTTCGATGCAAAACGGCTTGGACGACAACCCTAGCCCTAGCCAACAACTCCTCCACGAAGCCGGAGAAGATAATTTCCAAGGTGTGCGTGAGGGTAGCCAAAATGATGGGGGTGCGCAGCCTGACCCAGTGCAGCAGAATGTCATGCACGGTGGCATCACCCTGCAGGACACTTACAGATTGAAACTAACAATGTCTGAGTCAAGAAATGCCCAAGATGAAGGGAAGCATCAGATGCGAGGAATGCAAGAGAAGTACGCCAAACCTTGGAAGTACTTCTCTCGTCATTGAAGTGATGTTGCGTTCTAAACCTTGGATCAATTAGAATTAGCTTCCTTTTCTCCTTCCCACGCTTTTCAAGAGAGAAATTGATGTTCAACGAGTGATGTGTATATTGTCTATTCAGACTGATATTGCTTCCTCCTCACGCATTTGAAGCAACCGAGATACTAGAATTCTCTGATTCCATTTGCAAAAAGTAAATCATTTAGACATAGGCATAGTCTCCACATATAAGCTTCATTCTTACTGTGTAACTTTCATATGAGTGTATTATGTTTATATATTTATTTATTTATGGTGATCTAACGGTTCTATGTGCATTTTACAAACCCAAATATTCAAAGCTGGTGACTTAGGGGGTACCTTTTTTTGCGGGGTAACTTAGGAGGTACCTTAACCCTTAGCAATGCAAATTAGGGCAATAGTTTCCGCGGGATGCAGCCCCAGCTCCAAAGGTGATCTAGGGTTTCTCCATCGTTGTCATCCTCCTCCACTGGTATATCGTCGGCCTCCTCCTTCTCCGTCGGCTCTGCCTGTGGGAGTCTGCGGTGAGCCTCGGCCTATCAATGGGAGTCGTAGTTTCTGTCTCTTGGGGCATTAGGTAGGTCTATGTTTGGTGGTGGCGAGATGATGGTGTCGCCATTGACATGGGATAAGGTCTCCCCGCCTGGCCCTCGTTCTGGTGATGTTTCTCCTTATCTCGTGGAGGCATGTGGAAGAAGGTGGGTCTTCACATTTGGTTGCCTTAGGGTTTTGGATGTCCCTAGGTCTTCCTTATATACGACAGATTCCCTGGTTACATTGAGTGGTGACTCCTATCCCTATCCTCTCAAACCCGAGAGGTTCAACCCTGAGTAGCCAGTCCTTTTGGTTTGCTCTTCTGCCGATTCTCGGCTCGTCCACCCCGGAGATCCTTCCGTTTGGAATCCATTTCCAGCTCCATCCTTCGTATCCTCGTCAACACTGATTGGTGCAATCAGTGGCGAGGTCCTGCTGGTGTCGTGGTTGTAGTCGTGGACCCTGCTCGGCGGAGATCAAACCGGACATCACCTCGGTCCTCGGATGATGTCGCCGGCGTGCAACTCGAGTCCACCCTGCACATGACCGAGAAGAGAGTATGGCGATCTCGAAGAGATAGGACGATGGTGACTGCGAGCACCGGAATGAGAGATGGAGAGGTGTATACCTCGCAAAAAAAAAACTAACATCAGTTTTGGTCCTTCTTTTACTTTCTACACTGTTTGTTTCTCAAAGTGTATATCACTTTAATGAGTGGACAACTCTTTTCTTTTGTACACTCACCCCCTATGAAAGTACGTACGCACGCCTCGTAGTCGACTGGAACGTCACCTCCCACTAAACGAGCATTACCGGAAAGTCTAGAATAAATTTAGAAAAATGTGAGCATCGGGATTTGAACCCCGGCGGGGTTGTTTCACTTCAAAGAATCTAACCATCTGATTTACGTTCGTTCGCCGAATCAACGGTGCTAGGTATGCAATATTTTAGTTTGTGGACTAAGCGTCAATGCCATCCGAGCTTATTATATACCAGCGCATTTTGCTCGAGAGAAGAAGGGATTAATTTGCTTCAGGTGTCATGTGAGCACGGCAGGGCTTGCTTGTGATGCACCGCTTCGTGCCGTGGAAAGGAGAGCGCATCACTTCCCCGTCACGCCCGCGGTGATAATCAATCAACGGCGATCAACTGACTAATAACCAGATCGCTCGCTAATGGAGTCCCCCGGGTAACCCTCCACACGGACGGACACACCCCGCCAGTCTCGAGGCCCACTCTCCCATCCCACGCGCCAGATCGAGCCCGACCCGCGCCGGAGCAGAGGTCCCCGAAGCACGCGCGCGGCGGGAGCGGGGGGGATCGGCTTGCCGGATGCGCGCGATGGGGCTGGAGGCCGGCGAGCCCAGCTCCTTCCTCAGGTGCGACCTCGCCTGCTCCCTCTCCTCTTCCTCATGTCATCTTCTTGCGTTACCCCGTCGTTTCCCGTGGTCTCGGAATGAATTTTCGCCGCCCTGGCGTGGAAGCTGTGCGCGGATTGGGGTGGTTTCCGTCACTTCTTGGGCGCAACACTCTGATTTCAGCAGTGGCAAATGGCTACTCTGGACGCGGCTCATGGCGGAGGCGAGAGGGAGTTCGTTTGCAGGCTGGGCTGGGGGGTAGGATTTGGATTTCAGCGACGCGGTCTAGCTTTCACCTGAGGAAATATGCCTGGTTTCGTTGAAATCTTGGGGACTATCTGAAACACTGTATGTAATCTTTAGTACATTTTACAATCTATTTTTCACCTGAGAAATATGGCTGGTTCCACCGAAATGTTTGACACAGTCTGAAACACTGGATTGAATCTTTGGTCTTTACTGTCCAATTATTGTGTGTGTGTGTGTGTGTGTGTGTGTGTGTATAGGTCGACCTATCTGGCTGCCTTATATTATAGTTTTCTAAAAACAATTCATAGTATATGATAATGCGTCTACACGACGAATCCAGTATTTTTCACCTGACAAATATGGCTGGTTCCACTGAAATGTTTGACACTACCTGAAACACTGGACGGAATCTTTGCTCTTTACTATCCAATTATTGTATAGCTCGACCTATCTGGTTGCCTGATATCATAGTTTTCTAAAAACAATTGATAGTATATGACGAATCCATGTACAAGTACAAGACAATTGGCAATTGTTAAGTCATGTATGTATGGGGCTACTAACACTACCAAAGAACAAGACAATTGGCAAAACAAGTTGCATTCCTGATTTACTTAATTAATCTACCAAGAGCAATTAAGCACCGTTGGGCCTACTGTGGGGACCTGCATATGCAGAGAGGCCAGGTGGCTCTTCTCTTGAATTAACATAGTACTAAATTTGGCACCTGCTGCTAGATTGTCTAGAAGAGAAAGATTGGGATTTTCTGTACTTCTACTGTCAATATCAGAAGAGAAATGCATTAGCCATAAGGGGCGCCTAACGATTCCCCTGTTTATATTCTCTTGCAGCTTATCTTCGGCCTTTTCATATGGAGTTGCATCCATGGCGATGGTTTTCGTCAACAAAGCGGTTATTATGCAGTATGTTCACTCCATGACCCTCCTCACTTTACAGGTACGACTGAACATTACCGACGAATGCCGATAAAAACGTTACTTCTTTATATCTTTGTCTAAGCCTGGTTGGGTTGTTCACTTTCTCCTTTATTTCAACAGCAATTAGCTACCGCACTTTTCATACATTTCGGGCAAGTTCTAGGAATGTCTAAAAGGAAAGATCTCAGCATTGCAACAGCAAAGAAGCTTCTTCCCGTGTCAATTTTCTATAATGCAAATGTCGCATTTGCTCTGGCAAGCTTGAAAGGGGTTAACATCCCTATGTATATTGCAATCAAGAGGCTCACACCCCTTGCCGTTTTGGTGTCTGGGTTCTTAAGGGGGAAGGGGAAACCATCAACACAGGTAAAAATGTTTTCCCTCATGCAGTGGTTTCCTTTTTTCCATCTACGCACATAACCAAACACAGGCCTGCAGAGCTTTCACTCTGGAAGGGATGGCTTATTACTAGAAGCACTTTCTCATCTTTGCAAATTGTTTTAGGTGTCGCTTTCAGTTGTCTGCACTGCCTTAGGTGTCCTTGTTGCAGCACTTGGAGATTTTTCTTTTGACTTGTATGGATACAGTATGGCTCTAATATCGGTCTTCTTCCAGGTTAGCTTTTGTATCTGGTTAAGACCACACACACACACACACACACAAGAATTGGCTATAGTTCCAACTGACATAGTGTGTATGCAGACGATGTATTTGATTCTGGTGGAGAAATCAGGCGCAGATGATGGTCTTTCCTCAATGGAGTTGATGTTCTATAACAGCATATTATCGATTCCATTTCTGTTTTTCATCATTGTTGCAACAGGAGAATTTCCCCATTCTCTTTCAGTTCTGTCAGAAAAGGTTAGTAAGTAGTATGGGTATAGGTTTATCAAACTTAATTAGCAGATATAAGATGGCAATCTGTTTGTTCTTTGTTCAGACCCCCTTTAGCTCATGACTACATAATATAAGACGTTTTAGATCACTACAGAGGTAGTAGTAAACATAATATGACTTAGATCCTGATCGTTTGTTTCTGCATCAGATGCTTTCTAGCTTGCTCTGTTCCAAGATACTTATCCGCTGTCTCTTGAAATGCAGACAGCTTCTGCATCATTCAGTGTTATTCTTCTAATTTCACTGGTGATGGGTATTGTTCTCAATTACACCATGTTCTGGTGCACAATCGTAAACTCTGCCCTGACGACCACGATAGTAGGAGTTCTCAAGGGCGTCGGGTCCACGGTACATCTATCAGTCTATGATGCGCTTTAGCTTCGACCTTGTAGACCTTAAGCATCTCATACCATATTTGTACCATTGACCTTTCAGACCCTGGGTTTCGTGGTGCTTGGAGGCGTCAAGGTGCACGCTCTCAACGTCACCGGGCTGGTGATCAACACGTTCGGTGGCGTGTGGTATTCGTACGCAAAGTACACGCAGAAGAAGAAGCTGCCACGAAGGGTCGCACCCGACGAAGAGTTGCATCCACACAAGTAGCAGCAGCGCCCGGGGTCAGCGCTCGATATAACTTATGTAGTCAAACCGCATTCTTAAAAGGAGACAATAAATCTTTTTTTTTCTGGACGCCATCCATCAGCAGCGCTATTTGGCGTGGAGGAAGGTACAAAGTTGTTCCTCTTTTTCTTTTCTTTTTTTAACTTTTACAAATAGCACCGTGTGTTTATCAGCAGCATCATAGTCCATAGGGGAGTGAACTCGGGGAATCACGTAACTGTAATGTTGGGATGAATCATTACCACACCGTACTGTACTTCTTCCCTGTCAGTTGTACTAGCAAGATTATCAGTGGGTTTTACCCCGAAAGGTTCACTCATTTGAAGAGAAACAAACCTGTACTTTTTACCCTTTCTTGATAAATCTGCATGCATACATATGAGCTCTGTGGAGTGGATGGGATGAATGATGCTGTCAAAAGGCCAACCGTCCTGCCTGGGCTAAGATAGCAAAGCATATCTTCTCTTTTTACCACACTGATTGCGAGGATATGTTCTCATCATTTATATCAGCTTCTGGCTTGTGCTTTGTGGTTGTCTCCGATGAGATCGGCGAAACCTTACACTTGATAGCTCACCACGGACGTTGTATCCTGGCCACAAGTCAGATTTGTCATGTTCGCGACAATATAATTTGTCATGCTTAAAAATTTGATGTCAGATTTTTAACATTCCTGAAAAGCAAAATTGTTGTGGCTGTTGTGCAAGGACATTTTACATGAAGTTATACGGCGCGCCTGAATAGCAGCTAACCCACCTGATCTCGCTGTTAAACCAACCCCAGCAGTTCAGGGAAAAAAATACATGACCAAGCCAATGAAAAACCAGGCTATAGAAATAATAGAACAAACCAATGCACACACACACACACTCCACTCACAATCTGATCGCCCAGTCAATACAAGCAGCAGTGTGCCCCTTTGAGGTCACAAGAATAACTCAAAACATAATTACATCTGGATGTACAATATGAGCATCCTAAAGCTAACCCTACAGCAACTGCTGTCCTACCGAGCCCAAACCCAACCCCAGAAGCAAACCAGTCTACCCTGCCCCAAATCTAGCTTGAGCATTTCCCTGAGATGAGCAGTCAGTCACCAGTGAGCTTGAGCCCCAAACTCAGCTTCATATTTACAGATCATCGCAAAGGACGCCTCAGTCTGCGACCAGCGACCGCCGTCGTGGCAAACAATGATATGGCAACCCTTTCTCCTAGTCGTCGTGCTCCACCGAGAAGTCCGGCTCAGAGGGCTTTCTGAACTTAGGCAGCTCCCTGTGGCTATCAGACCCTTTCCTGGCCGCGGCCATGATCTTCACCGACCGACCGTGCTCGGCGAAGGAGCCACCGCCATCGCCATCCTCATACGACCTCATGGAGGAGAAGGACTCCCTCATCATGAGGTCCCTGGCCAGCCTCCGCCGCTTGTGGCGGCGCCAGGTAGCTTGGATGAAACAGGCCGCCCAGGTCCTCCAGTGGTGGGAGTAGTACCGGAAGGTGTGCTGTAGCTTCCGGCTGTGGAGCCGCCTGAACTGGCTGGCGACGAACCGGAGATCCTCGGCCTGGAGCGCGAACGCCTCCACCTCGACGAGCGCCTTCACCGTCCTGGTGGAAGATGGCAGGTTGACGGTCGGCCTGGGGACCAGGGCCCATCCGAGCAGCTCTTCGCCGCAGAAGTCGCCGGACTTGAGGATGATGGAGTTGAAGAAGCCCGTACGGCCGCCGTCGGTGGTGGAGCTCTCCAGCTTCCCGCGAATGATGAAGAGCATCTCGGTCACCGGGTCGCCCTCGCGGACCGTGTACGTGCCCTTGGTGCTCAGGGACGAGACGAGGCGCCCACAGATGGCGTCGAGGAGTTGGTCGTCCATCTGTGAGAAGAATGGCACCTGAAACGTAGCGATATGAAAAGTAGTAGTGAGACTCAAGCATCGAGTGATTTGTAATGCCATGAACTCAACCATCAGATGGATGTGAAGTTTACTAAGTCTGTGCAATTGTTCAAACAACAAAAAGAAGTACAGTAGTAGGAAAGTTAATTTTACCCGGCGAACAAGATCCAAGCAAAGGTGACGGTTGATGTCACGGCGAAGATCTGCAGGCAGGGCCTTCAATATAGATGCTTCGTCCACGCCTCGAGTTGCAAGCCACTTGTAGTGAATAAATCTTCTCACCCTTTCCCGCAGTACAGGAGGAAGTTGGCGATGTTTCATCCACTCTTCGGTATCTCTTTGCTTTACTCTCCACTCCTCAACCCTTGCAGTGATAGATTGTAGGTACGTCTGGCAGATAAAATATTGTAATAAGCCCACTGTTTCTTGCAAATAATTGTGTTGACAAGTCTGAAGTTGAAACAAGCACACCTTTTTGGGGTATTACCAGTATGGTGGTTTGTTAATTACTAGAGCAGAGGTAACACGGAAAATACCCAGGCAGAAAGCTGTTTTAATAAGGTTAAGGGCTAAATACTCAACCTAGTGATACTTGTTAGTTTGAAGAACATATTGAAATCCTCAATGCATGTTAACCAAGCATATCACCAGGCACAAGGACTCTAACCTCATGCCTCTGTTCTTAAAGCTATGGACTACTGCCAAAGATTGCACATTTGAGAAGTTGTAAAGTGCAATGAACACCTCATTATTTGCAGACTTCAGCAAATATTGATTGATTGACCAATAATCTTAATGCCTAGTTTCCGAGCTAAGCAAATAACTAAGGATATGAAACGCCCCTAGAATTTTGAGCAAAAATAACCATGACGGCATCATACAAAGATAGACACCGAGGACTAGACAAGTAGTAAGCCTCAGCATCAGAAAACGGTTGACAAAAGAAGTACATTAGAAAAGGGGGTAATTGCATGTAAGTTATATAATCAAATTAGTTTCATGAGTCACCCATGAAAGTAAGTGTAAATTATATTGTAGAAATACCTGAACATTCCCAATCAGATGGGCAAACAAAACGAGACCAAGCACCGCCAAGAATATGGCATACAATGTCTCACCAATATAGGTACTTACAGTCAAAGTCTGGCCATAGCAACTGTTTCAACAAATAATATAGCACGTTAGCAACCAATAGAATCTTTACACCAGCTATAATTATGGTAACATATCTAAGACTTATCAGGCCAGGAATGTAGCACTACAGAGTTATAGTTTCATATGTAAGAATAAGGTCTCTGGAACTTGCTTTAACAGAGAGTGTAATTCTTAATTATCAGATCACCATTGTTACAAGAAGATGTGTTGTTCAGCTATTGTCATACCTTAGATTTTGTAAGCCCCACCAAAGACAATACAGGTACTTCTTCAGGAACCTATGGCTTGGAGCTTTGTTCGATAACAAAGGCTCAAACATACCATAGTCGAAATTTGGGTTTTTGCTACTAGCAACACAGGTCCTAAAGATAGCAGTACTCTTTGCCCAATCTGGATCTGGCTTTACCTTACAAGACAGGTATTTATTATGGCAATTAGTTTCAGTAGCGCAGTATTTTTGCCAGCATGCAGTCTGGCGATCAACAGACAGCAGGTACCACAATGCTCCTAAAACCTGGAGAGTAGAAATGCATCACGGATGTCAAGCAGTCCCACCACATGCTAGTAAAACAAAATATATGCAACAACAACAGGAAAGGAAATATACTAGAGAAAGACTGGATACAAAAACTCATATAACTAAATAAGTAACATACATGGCTAGCAGTCATATATAATAGCAGATTGGACACAGCACCCTGCCAGGCAGTCTTCGAAAAAGCTCCAGTAACTTTAAGAATTTTGCTATTCAAGGAAGATATGAGATATAATCTCAGAATGTACTGAAAAAGAGCAGCCAGGAACAGTATGTCATTATTATGCCCAGACCAAGTATACTTAATAGCTGGTATCACGGACCAAGTAATAATCTGCAACAACAGAAAGGAAAAACTGTTAGATAACAGAAAGGTGTATATTGTAGTTTCCTTAACCTCACGGAAACTCATGTATATAAACTCACGATTATAGACATAAAGTTTTAGGAAGTTGAGATCCACCACTTTCATGTTCGATAAAGGAATAATCATGCCATCAAAGGAAGCATGTCAAGAGCCACAGAAAATTGACAAATATTGACCAATATATTAGGACGAATTATGTTTTGGTATCCAGTTCAACAGATAGCAAAAGCGCATAGTACAAATGCAGCATATCATTAATTTACAGCAGCGTTCAGAAGTTTACAAGTTTCTGCTTATGTAATAAATAAAACGGAGCACACCTTTTTTAATGTTAAAAAAACAAGTTTGTTATTTATTTGCACCTACATTAGTACCTGACCGCTACTTGCATGAAGAATTCAACTAAACAATATTTTAGAAATGGTCAAGTTGGTTGGTTCAATAGGTGGAGGGCCTCCAAGAAAGGGGAAATAAATAAAATTCACAAACAATTCAAAAGAGGACCTATAAATTTCATTTTTGATAATCATGAACTATGGGGGCTAATGTTTTATTTATAATTCATTTCAGATAAGAGTAGTATTTTCTTTGTTATGGTGTGGCCTGTGAAGAGATCGAAATACACACTGTCCTTATGCCACATAAAATAGATTATTTCATCTGGAAGAGAAACAGCCCCTCAACTCGACCTTACCACGTTCAACAATTTTAGCAGTTCACGGACATCTAGGTAAGTATGAACGAATCAGTGTGCAAACATCAGTGCAAGCAAATGTTTCCCAACCCGTAATGACAAGTAATGGATCAGAAAGGATTAAAAATACCTGTGGTACAGGAATTGAAGCCACTAGATCAACCGCAAAGTCAGATCTGAGATACTTCTTTGCGATTTCATTAGGGTCTGTAACCAGCTCTCCTCTGCCGAAAACCCCGGACTTGGAGCTCGGATTAATATAAGCAGTCATGAACTTTATCACAATTTGGATGACGTAAAAGAGATCTGCAACCGATCGGAAGACGGTAATGGTGATAGCCAGGTGTCTATCTTTCCCGACGCATGAAGTGTCTGTGCCATATTGGATTTTAGGCACGTAGAAGTAGAGAGGGTCCATGAACAGAGCGACGAAGCAAGAGACTCGGAACACGTAGTTCCATAGCAAGATGAAATCGCTCGTTGGGTCGATGATCCTCTTGTGGGGAACGTCTTGTCCTGCTACGAAGATCCTGTTCTTCCCCCAGTTCCCCACGCCGAGCTTGCGAGCAGCTGGACCAGCCTGCTTCTGGTGAATGGGCATCGTTGCCTTTGCCCTCTCGTCGCGGAATCTGGCAATGAAAAACAGAATTGGCACTCCATTTGAATATGCTAAAACAATTCTGAAGTTAGACACGGTCATTTCAGCTCATAAGCAGTCAGATTATTATTTTTCCTACTTCATCCTCATTTATGAATCTAATCTTACACTGCTCATGGAAGTTGAAGCAGCCCATCTCTATCACAGATGCACAGCTATCAAACAACTTGTAGAGGACTCGCTACCAGATTACTGTTGTGCTACGGAACCAAAGTGAAGCATTTAAGCCAGACAAGAACCATATGTGGAGCAGTCAGCCTAAGAACACAGCAACAGCCATCTTCTAACAGCAACCACCATTCCACCAACCCAGGCCAATCCGAACCGAATATTCCTCCTGTGCTCCTCCTCGAATCCCCGTCGGAGCAGGAAAATCGGCAGCAAAGCCGCGCCCATCTCATTCACGCCCCCGATTAACCTCCCCAAGCCAAGCTAGCTAGAGACGGCAGCCAATCTCCATGCTCCCGAGCAAAGAGGCCAGCAAGCAAGCAAGAGCAAAGCGGGAGTAGCAGGCCGTTGCTCACCTGACGGTCCGCTGGCGCCTGAACCCCGTGTCGTCGTCGACCCGCCTGGACCCGAACATGGCGTACTCCATCCGGCCGCAAGGACCATGAACCCCTCCACGGCTTGCTCACCGCCGCCGCCCGCCAGACAATCGGGTGCTGGAAGGCGGAGGCCGCCGCCGAGCTAGCTAGGCTCCCTCCGCTCGCCCGGCGGGCGGGGCGCGCCGGAGGAGGCGGGAGGGGAGCCGCGGCGGCCGGGTCGGGATCGTGGCGCGCGGAGCTGGAGGGAGGAGGGGGGAGCGGAATGAAACTACCTGGATGGAGGGAAGGGGAGGGAGGGAGGAGCGGATGAGTGTTTTTTGCTCGGGGCTGGTTGATAATGATCGGTGTCAAATCGATTTCGACGGGGTTTTTTTTTGGGTGGGTCAGAAAAAACATTCGGTTTCGTGCTGACTTTGGATGGGGATCCAAAGTGGTAGTTATATTTTTTTATTTCCTTTGCTTTTGGTGCGCTTGTTTTGTTAGGACAAGGACGAAATGTCAAATGGATGGAGTAGCAGCAGCAGCAGCAGCAGCAGCATGTGGGTAGGTGGCCCGGCGAGGAGACTCGGTCAGTGTGGCCGATCATGCGTCCGTCCTTGTGTTGTTCAAGAAAAAGACTCGCTGGCCGGATCTGATGATGCATTTGGAGAAATTGCTCAAATGCCACCGAATTCTACTCTACAAACTGGGCATGATCACTAGGGCTGTAAACAAGTCGAGTCCGAGCGAGTTGGACTAGGCTCAGCTCAGATTATACTACAATTTAAGCAAACTCAAACTTAAGGTCGAGCCGTAGAAAGCGGCTCGTGCTCATCTTGTATTGATTTCGAGTCGATCTCGAGCTACTTTCGAGCTAAATAAGATGATTTTATTAATAATCTAAGACAATTTTTCAAACATGATAGGCCACAACACAACATAGGATACCACTATAAAATCTGACTTATTCTCTCTCAACTGAGGACTAACCCTTAATAACTAGGGATCGTGGATGAATTAGAAAGATAGAAAAATAAAGGTGCGTCTGCTCTTAAACTTTGACTGAGAATAGTAGGATATTTAACACACGGCTGATCATGTACCATATTGAGGCTAAATTTTCTCTGTGCTTAATTAGGCTTCCATGTTTGCTATTAGGTAAAACTGAGAAAAACCGTACACAACATATATATGGCAATAAAATTATCCTATTTTATTTTAATATATATCAAGATCTTTTAATATAATCATATGACATCGAGCTATCGAGTTAAAATCGAGTGAGCCAGTGTTGGCTCAAGATTAGCTCATTTCTCTATCGAGCTACATAAAGTGTTCACACTCAGCTTATTTCTTTTCGAGTCGATCTCGAGTCGAGCCAATCTCAAGCTAATGAGCCGCGAGCTTTTCTTGCAGCCCTAATGATCACCCATTTGTTTAAAATCCAAAACTTGGCGAACAGCCTCACTTTCATCCTTCACAATCATGTTGTGTGTGATCATACAAGCTGTTATGACCTCCCGTAAAGTCTTTGGATCCCATTGTTTAACAGGTCCGCGAACAATTGCAAAATCAGACTTGAGGCACTTCAAATGCCCTCTTTGCATCCTTTCTAGCACCTTTTGCATCCTTTCTAGCACCTTTTGTCTTGCCGCAAAAATGGATTTTTTGTTACTTGATGGATCGGAGATGGTTTTGACAAAGGTCACCCACAAAAGATCGATGTCATCGCAAGGATTGAGTGTATGCCCATTGATTATATAGTTGCATGCAGTAGCTTTGTCTGTACATAACCTTGCAAACAATTGGGAGTGATGTAGCACGTTGATGTCATTGTGATGCAACTGCTTCAAGAATGATGGTGCACTTTTGACGACGGCTCAGGTACTGCCTTTGTTGAGCGTATAGGCAGTTCTTTCATTTCCAGTGAATGCAATCCAAGGATCCAAGCATACCTGGGAAGCCTACTGATTCTCCAAGTGCCATGAGTATTGTTGTGTCTTTGGCATTCGGTCCTGTCAAGTACTCTGGTCCAAACACTTTGACCACTGCAGCAGCTAATTGACCATGGATACGAGGCATGTGCTCTCAGATATCCAAAGGTAGTCATGCCACTCGTTTGCGAAACAGTGCCATACGCAAGCACCCTCATAGCAGTGTGCACTTATGGAGACCAGAGAACCCAATGTGGCCAACAACATCCATTTGCAGTTTGAAGTAATCATCACAGGCCCTGGCACCTTCCATGATGCTCAAGTACAATAGTCGTTGCATCCGATATCGACATCGTAAGTAGCGGCCGAATAGCACACTAGGGGCAAAGTAGTCCTTGTAGAGATCAACATGCTCTCATGCTCAACGCCGATTCAACACTCGATGTCCCTTTGGTGAACCCTTGAAGTTGAGAACATGCTCCTCTGCATGCTCTGTTTCTTCAAGAATTGTCATCATCTTCGTCGTTTCATCCTCAACTTGTCAACTTGTTCATCGTCTGATGAAGATAAATCCATGAACTTGGCATAGAAGTACTCCTCATCTAAATCGATAGTGTTTGCTTCATAGTGAACAACGAGAACGTCAAAAATTGTGATATGACATTCACCGAACACTACCCAAGCATGGTGTATGCCATGCACGACGTCGGCAGGGCGGAGGGTACTTGTGCAGTGTCAGGGGGGGCGGGGAGTACGGCGGTGCCGTAGGCCTAGGCGGGGAGGCGGGTGGGTGGATCGGCGAAGGTCCAACAAGACCTGGGTGACATTCGGGGGGTAGGCGGCGTCGGTCTCCCAAAGCGTAGATATAGTTCGGAAGAGGAGGGCCGTATTTGCGAAAACGTGCTCCGAATGGAGTTTTGGGTGAGAAGGGGGTGTCGAAATCCAACGTGGCGGAATCCCAAACTTCCCCATAGCTCTTTCTGGTTTGGGTCCGGACTAGGGAATTCGGACATCAGCACCAGTCTACCCCAAAATAGTTGTCCACGTTGGAGGTTCAGACCGTCTGTTCTTGGCATACAAAGAAGATTTGGTGAGCCGTGTTGGAGATGCCCGGATTGACTGATAGATGGCACGTCCGGCATTTCATTTCGGTCACCTTTTTTATGTTTCTGAACTGGATTTCATCCAGCTGACGGTAAGCTAAAAGCTCCACCACATGTTCCCTTGTGTGTCCCCCGTTTAAATACTGCCAGTCACGGGTAGTACGGAGGGGAAAAGAACTGCATCTGCTGTGTCCAGTCTTCCTGTTGGAGATGGTAACGACGAGTCGGAGAGCCTGGTCACACGTGAAGGCGGTCCTAGGTTAGCACTAGTAGACAGCAGTTGACAGTGGACAGAGAGAGGGTGGATGGCGATCACGTGATCAAGCTCTTTACGATGGTTGTGAGATGGCAACAGCACCATGGCCATCCACCATTCAAAGAGAAAAATGAGTGGGAGAGAAAGAGGGATGGTGAACGAGACATGGAATCTCCACGTGAACCTCTCGTTAGAGCGTCTACATCCGGACTTGACAAACTCGAGCACCTAAATGTATGCGAATGCGTCATGACGCGATCCAAGACTACATTGAACGACCCCACATATGTCTTGCCGGACAGCCACACTCCTAGCATCAAAACCCTTAAATTCACACAAATCCATGTACATCGATCATACTGTTCGCACACGAACACGTCACCGTGTATCCTCGACGCCGGGGGTGATGCACCGCAGCTCACGCCTAAGGAGACCCGGCCGGTAGCGCGGTATGCAAGCAATCCGGCGGGTGCTTTTTAGGACCCGAAACCCAACACGCCCGGGAGGGACCCCGTCAGGGCGTGCGGCGGCTATGGGTTGCCCTAGGTCGACCTGATCGCCCCTAGGGCCTCATGGATCGCCGCCCTGCAACTAGAAAAACGAGGAAGAAGAAGAACAAGGGAGAGAGATCAAGGTAACGGTAAAAGGTGATATATTGATAGATCGATTGTGTGTTGTTCAATCGGCCGTCACTCCTTAGGTATATAAGAGGCAGCTGGACTTCCCGTGCAAGGAAAAGGCTCGGATTCACGTCCAAAACCCTAGTCAAATTCGGATTGGTTTTGTTCGAACTTTCCAAAACTGTTCGGTTTAAACTGGCTGGACCTTGCGGGTAATTTTTGAGGTGGTAAACGACATCGGATGGAAACAAGCCTAAAAGCAATCTTGACCGCTTCGACGAGAGGAACAACTTTCATGTTGAACGTTTTTTGATCAGAGGTCATCTTGAGGGTCAAATCGCTCTTGCAAAACGGGCTATTATTCGCGCTACCCATTAGGCAGGGTGTGGTGAGGCGCGCCACTTTTGGCCCGTGATAGGGCTGTATTCGGATGACTCTAATTTTTGCATACGAACTTGGATTAGGATGACTTTTATATCAAAATCGACCTTTTCGACGCGACGAAGACAATTCATGTAGAAACTTTTCTCATATGAGGCCGTCTTGGGGTTGTAATCAGCCGAATAGTGTTCTGGATACAAAATCACAGTACTTCGAACACAATTTCGGCCTTAGAGATGAGACCGGATGGCTATGGCCCAAATATCAAAGTTTCTCCTTTTGAGGATACGGAACTTCCTCACTTTAAGCACTTTTTTATTTGAGGCCTTCTTAATTATGTTTTCGACCATGCCAAAATCTGATGTCAACACATGCCCCCCTGTTTTCGGCAAAACTTGTGTGCTGAAAAATAGCTTGCACAAAGTTTGTTTTAAGCGCGATATCAACACTCCATCGGCCATTTATATGCTTAGGGCAATAATTATATATCGGCCATTATCATTTTTGAATGCTTGATACAAACTTGGGCAAAACCTTCTCAGCTTCATTAACAATCTGATGATAAAGTTTCGTGGATATGTATCTCAAGGTCATCCTCCGAACCATATTGTTCACCCTTTTGCTAGGATTTTGTAGATAATCAACAATAATTTTCTCCAATCCTTACTTCCGCCTGCATAAAAATTTCATTAGTGGCCGAAGCTGTGGACTTCGGTTCGGCCTTACCTATGTTGACAAGATGAAGCATCGGCTATTGAGAGAAATGCAATACACCATGATTAACATAGTAGCCGGATGCTTGCTGTGCCAACTCTTTCAAATTGTCATGTCTAAATATATGAACAATTTAAAAGCTACTCAAGGTAAATTTTGCATCTAGACATACCCCAATATAAACTACAAGTGATTCGTCAAAACATTGATAACCCTTGGATATTTGTTGCACTACTCATAACGAATCACCGAAAGCCTCAAAATATATAGCACCTATAGCAAGTAAAAGATCCAATCCGAATAACGATGCATATTCGTCTTGGATTAATCATGCATAAAAATATTCTAAGAGGCATGAGGCTTCACAAATAGTACCATAAGGAGATATATAAACAACACCAACACTTTGGCCATTGCTACGAATTGAACCATCAAAACATAATCTCTGTAGTACTATAAAGACAAGGCTAATATCAACATTATGCATGTCATTAATCGAATGTTCAGTAATAAAATCAGCTATGATTTGGCCTCTTATAGATCTCAAAGATGCATAAGCCAAATCATCTCCAAACAAAGTATAAGCCCACTAGCCAATTCTGCAACTATGAATTGGCCTATGCAGCATATATTCAATGACATCGGTCATGATGTCTCAACTCCATTCAATCATAATATAGGCATACATATAAATTTCCATGAGCACGTACCTTATCTCGCTCTCCAATCGAACTAAGGACGATGTTAGAGTACTACGCCGGCTATGCGTTGACATAATCTTAGGACGATAGATAAATATCGGCCATTACCATGTAAACTTCATTCAAAGCACATATAGCCGAAATAAACAAATGAAATGACAAATCAAGTATTTCGGCCCTTTGGATGAGCAACAAACTTGTAGCTAATCAAATGTATAGTGACTTGGTAATACCCTTTCAAGATGTAAGAAATTATATTGCATCCATGGATTAAAATAAGCCCATTGTGGGTTACCAATCATACCGGATGACGAATTCCATGGCATAGGCGTTAATGGCATAGTTGAAGAATATGGACAATGTGTAAACCGAAGATGCTGAAATCTTGGTCCTTCATAGTTTTCACTCTTTTCCTTCTTCACCTTTGCCGCACTTGTTGTAATGGAAGCTTGCACGTAATTCTTATTTTGAGCACTTCCTTTGGGAACCCATGCCATGTTCCTTTCTTCAAGTTCTTGTGCACTAAGTTTTTGTAATTCCCTCTTTTGCCAATACGATAAGCCGAGTGGGCATCTCGGCTGTGATTCTGTTTTGACCAATGGCAATTCCTTTTTGGCCTTGTGCACTCTCAACTTCTTTTCTTCAGATTTGGCACTTTGATTCTCAATAATTGGTCGCTTCATCTCATTGCCTTTAGTAGCCAATGTTAACACTTTAATTGGCTCTTTTTCATTTGAGATCAAATCTGAAGTTGCACTCTTACGACCATCTCTTTTAACACGGTAAACTTGCTTGACCACCTCTTCCTTCTTCCTTGAGTTCTGGACCGATTCCTTATGATTGAAACGGTCTTTAACATGTGATTGTTCAAATGTTGATCTTCTCGGAGCTGCATAATATTGGTGAGATGATCTAAAATAAGATGGAGAATGTGCCCTTGTATCATACCTGTCGTGGAATTGTCACGGCAGATGTCCTAGTGTGAGGACTTAGTTGTGAGGCCAACGCATCTATGTGGTAGCTTGAGAGGGGTTGATCGGGATGAGAGACGCGATGCGGATTAACACACAAGACAAGGGTTTAGACAGCTTCGGGCCCCGGGAAACATCATCCGGTAACAACCCTACATGTTGTTTGTGGATCGATCTCATTATCATCACGAGGGAGTCACCGTATATCCGGCTCTCCTAGTTGTGTCTAGCCTTAAAGATTATTCTCCCCCCTCTTGGGGTGTCCCGCCCCTCCTTATATAAGTTGAAGGGGCGGGTTACATGTAGAGTCCAACTAGGATTAGGACTTAACCTATTCTGACGTCTCACCATGGGCTTCTTAACGTCTTGGGCTTCTTAACTCCAGACGACTCATTTTCATGGCTAAGTACCTGCCGGCTCATAACTGTCTGCCGGCTTACAATCTGGCTTATAACTGTCTGTCGGCTTACAATCTAGCTTATAATCTGTCTTCCGGCTTACAATCTGGCATATAATCTGCCAGGTCACCCACAAGACACCAGGCTCGGGTGGTCCTCCAATGAAACACCAAGTCCTAGCCGAGTCATACTTCCGGCCGGGTCATACAGCGAGGTATATCCCCAACATTAGCCCCCAGTTTAATTTGGATTTATCCATGTTAAACTGATCCTGTAAACAAAACACAAGAACAAATTTGACAGATTGCGGGTTAAAAAATTCTTGTAAACCGGCACCTGAACATCCTTAAGTCCTTGTCATTTCCTTCTTCTAGAAAGTCAAGGTCAATAGGCCAGCCTAATAATCAATTTGCTGACGTTGGTCTCTCCCAGAAAAATATTGTGAAGAAATAATTCATTTGATTCAGCTCACAATGCTTAACAAAAATATTGGTCTTGAAATACTCATCTGATTTTCAGCCGGCTTAAAGATGTAGAACTTGTCGGTTTATCATTGCCAAAATATCCGGTTTGTAAATATTGATAGCACCGGGTCATAATTGTTGCTAACATCAAGCTTGAAAAATGTACCTCTCTTATATGCATATCACTTGTAGCCCCCAAGTCTTAAGAAGGGAGCGTAGTAACAGCTTAAGACTTGCTTCAATATAAATGCTTTAATTTGAAGAAATCCAGGTTGTTCATCTCAATCACTAGTCAAAACTGAATATTCCACATATGTAGCCCCCAAGTGTCGGGTTGTCATGCTTGCAACAACCTGGGACTTGTAACTGCCTTATACTCATGAAAACTTTCAACCAGTGTAGCCCCCAAGGGTCGGGTTATTATGCAATAATGAGCAGGGACTTTGTAGATATGATCATGTAGACTTGAGCAGCAACGTGTAGCCCCCAAGGGCCGGCTCAGTAAGGTAATATTGAGCTGGGACTTTATATATATACTTCATTGAAAATAACATCATATGATGTGACCCCCACCATGGGGCTCGGACCCACGTCCACAAGGTTAAGAGCTTTGTACTCTACCAACTGAGCAGTGGACCCTTCAATATAATGGATTAAAACTTGTGTACCTTGAATTTTTGACAGGAGCAATTGGTAGCCCCCAAGGGCCGGCTCATTACGATGTGATGAGTCGGGTTTTCAATAAGGCAAGTAAAAAATGACCTTGCATTAGCCCCGAAGTGTCATGGTGCATGCTTACAGCGACATGGGACTTCCATATTTGATATAATCATGATTTTAATAATGTAGCCCCCAAGTGCCGGGTCGTAAGCCTGCAGTGACTCGGGACTATTCCTTCCATTGTAGAATAAATTATATCCATTGATAAAGAAATAATAACCATTGCACTGAAGCGTCTTTTAAAACCTCAATCATAATACTGGTTATTGATAACCATAATAAAAATCCAGCCATGTTGGCTATTCAAGATTTGAATAATATAATCCGGTATGAAACCCTCAATCATTCAATATCATCATGAAAATCCAGCCAAGTTTGGCTATTAAATATTTGAATACCTTATTGGTTGACAAGTAAATCCGGAGTTTAAATACTCAGTGACTCTTGGCCGATGGTGACTTAATGCGCATCCATTGTAATCCGGGATTTTTGTAACCCGGCGGCTTATAGCCTTTGTGAAAATCAATAATTGATAACCCTTTTGAAACACCAATTTCAATTTTTGATGATGGGCTTGAACTTAATCATTTATGTAAGTCATAGCTCTGCAAATCCTGCACAAAGTTTAAACAATATATACCCTGGCGACTTAACGTCAAAAGCCAGGGCGGGTAACAACCCAAACATAATATAGTCTTATGCAATTATGGAAAAAGACTAACATTAAGGCCATTCAAGCCTAAACATACTGGCAACTTAAAGTTAAAAGCCAGGGTGGGTTATCAAACCTTAGATAACAAAAATAAATATCATACCTGTGATACTTATGAACATTGCCGGCTTATCATGCCAGTAAGGGTAATAACCCTGAAGATATAGAGCACAACGCCCTGTTCACTTTAGTCATGTCGCCGGCTTATCACGCCATATGCAGCAAGGGGTAATATCCCAAAACTTGGAGCACAGCGCTTCCAAGTATATAAGATCATCATACACTGGCGACTTATAGTCCAGAGCCAGACCCGGTTAATAAACACCGGGTAATTTCATATATGAACCATAAAGCATCATAGCCCTCATCGGTTTTCCACCATGTATTAATATGTCACAAGAGAGGAAACCTCAAAAAATGTTCAAATCAAATAACAAAAAATCAAGGCTTTCATAGGCGGCCAGGCCCAAAAATCAAGTACTTTCAAGGGCCGCACAGCCACTGAGTTAAACCTTCATGCAAACCTTATAAGCCGGACCTGACATGACCAATCGTCGTTTTAACTTTGACAAGTTCAGGGTCTGTATAAAATTGACTTGTCAAAAGTACGGTGGGTCATTCCAGGATTACCTGGGCGGAGTGGCAGACTTAAAAAGACAGGATAACCCGGGTTTTTAGGTGAATACACCTGGCTTCCAAGCCTGGCTTTTAAGCCTATTACAAGGGTCATAAAAACTCTTGTCCGTTGAACAAAAAGCCCCCAAGTAACATTTTATTCCAGGCATATAAGCCGGATCAACAAGGGTTGTCATAGCTATGCTCAACGAGCAGGAAGCCCCCAAGTGATATATTTCTCCGAGCTGTGCTTGCCGGGTACTTATGTTTGAGTTGTGCTATGCAACAAACTCTCTTTGGTCCCTGTAACTCGGCATCAAGCCTTTAAGTGATCATAATAAGATAAGCCATAAGGCAGGATACCCATGTTTGAACCGCGCATCATGGCAGCAAGTTCTCTTTGGCAACCTTTAATTTTTCTGAGAACTTGAACTTGCGAGAGATGAATTCTTTTTGAACCAGAATTTCAAACCGGATATTGAGAGCTTTAAAGCTTGTGAGAAACAGTTTTCCCTTGAGCCAGATTTTAAACCGGAATCCTCAATCTTAAGCCGGAAATTTTCTGACGGCCTTTAAATTGTCACCAATATGGCAGTAGCCTCCGGGGCCAGGTTATTTTTCCCTCCAATGACCCGGAGTTCTTGAATCTACTTTAAACTGGAAATCATTCACTAAATCATATCATCGTAGCCCCCGAGTCTTAAGACGACTCGAAGAGTTGGCTTGAGATTCTTCATATTTTGACCATAGCATAAGATATGTATTATTATCGTTGATAACGCGATGTGAATCCATAGAAAGTTGAGGTGACTGCAGCGGGTTATAAATGATCCCGTATGAGCTGTGTCAGCAACTCGGCCAATGGTTCATCCCAACTGGCTATTTTGAAGTTAACCACACTGTAGTGGCGGTGACTTGTGCGCCTGCTCATTGAGCCATCCAGTGCAGACGATGGCTGATAATATATGATAATTGGCCTTCAAATTGTTGGAAGAAAAACCGGGCTATCCGAGTAGTGACTTGCTTGCACTCAACAAGTGGCTTATACAGACGGGGTGCAGCTCCAATGTGTTGATATACACCGAACCGCAGAGGCGGATGATAAAAACAACCGCAGCATTAGAGGCAGTATAGCGAATCGCTACCGCTCTTGCAGTGAATAATTGTCCTGCATAAACAATATTACAAACCAGAGTAATTGTTCTTAAAAGAAAAAGTTAATATGTGCTATTTAAAATAGTCTAGACGGATATCACCTGATGTTTTTGTCGGGTATTTATATGACGGACGGTGCATGAACCAGTCAGCTAGGTGCAGCAGTCAACCTTGCACAACGCAACCGCGGGATTTTTTTTGCAAGAGTTGCCATCTTTAGCACTGAACAAGTCATCGAAAACGCAGCTCCTCAGCACACCTTTTTTAATCTCCGGGTTAATCTCTTCATCAAAATCCAAATTTGCTGCCAAGCAAAAACCATGAGTAGCACCTTCCCTTTCTTTTTAACTTTGACCTTGTTGTCCCTCAAACCGGCCCCTCACTTGTGTTTCCTGAAGCACCTGAAGTAGGGCCGGCTTAGAACAGTGGTCTGACAGCCAGCGGTTTGTCCCGCGGCGGTAGAGGAAGAGCCAAGCGAATAGAAGGCCGGCTCAAGGTGCGATGGGTTGACGAGGTGGAGGCACAGGCGGCTCTCAGAAACCGGCCATGGCGACGTCGGCAGTGACATTGGCGAGGGCAACTTTACGCATCTGGGCGTTCAGTACCGCGGAACAGGGGCCTGCCCTTGGCGAGCGGCGGCTCAAGGCCGCGGACGGGCAGCTCAGCGGGGTAGAGTGGGACAGTGACTCGCGGCCGAGGGCCGCGGCGGCTTGAAGCCACTCGAGTGAGGCGGTTTAGAGGCGCACCGGTGGCTGGCGGAGTGAAGCCGACTCATAGTAGAGGTGAATGGTGAGGCGGCGAATATTTGAAGAGGTGACCGAGGCGGAGCCATGGGGAATGCGGTGGGCACAGCAGAGGACCGATACAGGCGGATGACAGCTCACGGGCAAGAGAGCCATGGCAGAGGCAGATTCCAACGGCTCGTCATGCAGCAGCAGAAGCGGTAAGCCGACTTGTGTGCAAATCCGCGACGGTGAGAGCCCGTGATGCGAGAGTCGGCCGGCGCGCGATGGCGACTTGTCGTGAAGCGGGCGTGTGGCCGTGTGAGTCAGCAGGCGCTGGCGGCTCACAGACCTGATAGAGGTAAGGCGAGGTTGGACAGGCAGTGGCGGTTTGGCAACGGCCAAGGTGGAACGCGGCCGGCGGCTCGAGTTCGGCCAAGTCGCATGGCGGTTCGGTAGGAGCGGCGGTGTAGTCCGCAACAAATGAAGGCGGCGATTAGAGGCCGCGGAGATGAGGTCGCACGGGTGGACTCACGCGGAGGCGGAGCCCGGCGACTCGAGGACGAGGTTGCGATGGATATGCATCTATATGAGCATAGGGAGGCATCCACGGCATTGGCATTGGCGGCACAAAATAAGGATATAAATATGTTGCATTAAAATTCTCACTTTGCCAATACCGATCCTCATATTTGCGCCTTGGGGGTGATCTTGGTTTCTTTGCATGATTGGGCCGATAAGCATTCTTCTCTTCACTCTTCTTTTGATATTTATCCAATAGTTCAGCGAAGGTGATTTTTGATCTCTTACACTTGCGCTTATTTCGGCCTTTGTTTTCTTTTGGTTTGCTTTCATCGATCATAGGATTTGCTTGCTGCCCCCCAGTCCTTGGCGTCTCCATTGTAGCTTCGATGGAGTTCTCGCCCTCAAGATTATGTTCATTATGCTCTTCACAACTTCTTTATTGAAAGCTTAATCCCATCACCTGCTGTTTTTACCTTCTCTTTAAATGGATTGGCTTGAAGCAGCCGATGCAAAAACTTTTTGCCATCGGGACCAATCAGAATAGACTGGTCATCTTTTGGTGTCTCAACAAATTTCAATCGTCCTTTATCAATGGCCGATTTAACTATTTGACGAAACATATTGCAATCCTCAAAACTATGCTTGAACGAATCATGCAACTTACAATACACTCGTCCTTGAATTGATGGCTTGACATGGTGATCAAGAATTCTTATGTAATTATTTTTCAGCAACAAATCAAATATTTGATCACACATGCTTGAATTGAAGGTAAACTTTTTATTTTCTAGCCGATCTTGCTGTGAGAACGGCTTTGGAGTTCAGCAAACAAATGGTTCAGATTTTGTATCACCCCATTTGGCTATGAATTTTATTTTACATTCTCTTACCAATGTCATTGGATAAGATATTATACAAGCATCGGTTTTCTGAAAAGAATCTAACCTTGGCTTTAAGTTTCTGAAACAAAAATAGTTAGAACATGCATGCCTCAATTGAGACCAAGAGTAAGCCAAGTATGAAACAAGCAAATCTACCCATGTAGATACAAACTTTAAATAAAGCAACGGGGAAAGCTTTGGCTGCAACAATAAGTCATTATCGGTCTTTATAAATGGTGCAATGGGTTGACCGATATGTTCTATAACGATTTTATTGCTAACAAGTAAATTACCCTTCTTCATTGGTCTTTCAAAATTACTTAAGATGATTTTTCTAATAGGTGCATCAACAATAAAGTTTTGACCAAATCTAAAAATAGGTAAATTACTTGCTAAACATATCTCTTTAAATATATTGGGAGAGCATGATGGTGGTGTGACTTGAACAATATCGTGCTCTGCCTTTGGATGGCTCCCCAATGCCTCTTCATCATCCTTTTCTTGATTCTGTGCATCGTTACACTGAAGACCTTCGTCGGCCGAACTTTGTTCGGCTACTTGTTCTTGTCTTTGAAGCTTGTCAATTTCTACGGCAAGGAACTCATAGGGCAGGAAGTATGTTCCATTAACTTCAGAAAAATCAAGCACCGTTGTTTTCCTATGCTTACCATGCCCTTTCTCAGTAATGCTTGCGTTGTTGAATTTGATGGATTCAGAATATATACTACTTGATTCGGCTTTTTCAACTGAAGCACTTTCATGTTCCGAATCATCCTTCTTTTCATTGATACTACCAATTGGCAATGCTTCTTTTATCTGAGACAATTCTTTTTCAATTTGTTTCTGGCGGCGAGCGGCAAAATTGGCTTTAAGCTTTTTCTCAACTTCAGCCACTCCAGATATGATTGGCCCTCAATGCTTTTAGATTCTTTCGGCAATGACACATGGGTGTTGCCGAAATTTTGCAATTGTGTAGGGGGTGCATAATATGATGTAGTACTAGGTGAAGGCATAAGCATTGTTGTAAAACCATATCTTTGCTCGCCAGTTTTATCAATTGGCAAAGATTCATCTTCCGGCAAAACTCTAGCTTTTATTGCGGCATAATCAGGAAATAGCCCATTTTCATGTTGTTCAAGGCAAAGAGCACTAATCCTCTTATTTTGGGCTAAATTCTTCAATGCAGCCACTACTACCTCATCTTCTACAATATTGGGCACAACCGCTCCTGTAAAATTTACATTTATTCGGCTTTGATCAGGAAGGTGTGAAGCCAAATTATGAACATCTACAGTTGTGTATGGTGCTGAAAAATTACTGACATGAGGTGTAGCATATGACGGTTGAGAATAACTGGCCGAATAACTAGTAGTAGCATGGCCAATTCTCCCATTCATCGGCATGATTGGATTAGTATATTGCACATTACTTGCCGATGAATAGAAGGGTGAAACACTTTCTTGCATCGCATTGGAAATTCTAACATGAGGTGTTTCAAATTTATTAACCGAACTCACCATGTTGTTCATCGGCATAACGATTTGTGGGGTTACCGATGCATGAGAGTTGTGATACATATGGTGCATGCTACTAGTATCATAAGAAGTTGAAGCATGTAAATTACATTGAATCGGCCTATGCACGTAATTAGATGCATGATTGAACAAACTAGGGTTGGCCGATAGAGCATACTCATTGGACGATCTAGTAACACCATATGAATTATTTGCATCTACAGTAGGGAATTGGGTATTCATATTACCTTTGTAGATTGCAAACCCTAGATGACGATCTCTTCGTAGCAAGAACAGGCTGGAGACCGTTCAAAGCTTCGTCCCCAGCGGAGTCGCCAAAAATTGTGTTCGCATACGAACACGTCACCATGTACCCTCGACGCCGGGGGTGATGCACTGCAGCTCACGTCGAAGGAGACCCGGCCGGTAGCGCGGTACGCAAGCAATCTGGCGGGTGCTTTTCAGGACCCGAAACCCAACACGCCCGGGAGGGACCCCGTCAGGGCGCGCGGCGGCTATGGGTTGCCCTAGATCGACCTGATCGCCCCTAGGGCCTCGTGGATCGCCGCCCTGCAACTAGAAGAATGAACGAAGAATGAGGAAGAAGAAGAACAAGGGAGAGAGATAAAGGTAAAGGTAAAAGGTGATATATTGATAGATCGATTGTGTGTTGTTCAATCGGCCGTCACCCCTTAAGTATATAAGAGGCGGCTGGACTTCCCGTGCAAGGAAAAGGCTTGGATTCACGTCCAAAACCCTAGTCAAATTCGGATTGGTTTTGTCCGAACTTTCCAAAACTGTTCGGTTTAAACTGGCTAGACCTTGCGGGTAATTTTTGAGGTGGTAAACGACCTCGAATGGAAACGAGCCTAAAAGCAATCTTGACCACTTCGACGAGACGAACAACTTTCATGTTGAATGTTTTTTAATCAGAGGTCATATTGAGGGTCAAATCGCTCTCGCAAAACAGGCTATTATTCGCGCTACCCATCAATCAGGGTGTGTGGTGAGGCGCGCCACTTTTGGCTCGTGATAGGGCTGTATTCGGATGACTCTAACTTTTGCATACAAACTCGGATTGGGACAACTTTTATATCAAAATCAACCGTTTCGACAAGACGAAGACAATTCGCGTAGAAACGTTTCTCATATGTGGCCATCTTGGGTGTGTAATCAGCCGAATAGTGTTCTGGATACAAAATCACAGTACTTTGAATATAATTTCGGTCTTAGAGATGAGACCGGATGGCTATGGCCCAAATATCAAAGTTTCTCCTTTTGACGATACGGAACTTCCTCACTTTGAGCACTTTTCCATTTGAGGCCTTCTTAATTATGTTTTCGACCATGTCAAAATCTGGTGTCAACACATACACATAAATATGACATGTAATTAATCTTTGTTTGTAGCATAGATAGATAGTTTAAACATAAAACTTATTTGTAGTGCACAATTCAAACATTAAACTCATTGGTTCTTATTATGGGTCCATGTATGCTCCACGAGATCATTGAGTGGTTGCACGTGATCTTGAAGATTCTGATGCATCTGCAGAAAATTCAGAATCTGATTTGTGTCTTGTTCCGAGATGTGGACTTGTTCTCCAGCCTTCTCGAGTTTGGGGTGCCCCTTCACCCTCGTCCTCGACAATCATATTGTGCAAAATGACACAACATGTCATCAGCTGCCACAAATTCTTTGATTCTCACATTATTGCAAGTTCCATGAACAATACCCCAACGAGTTCGGAGCACTCTGAATGCTCTCTCCACATCCTTCATAGCTGCATCTTGCATTATTGCAAAGTGGTTTTGTTTTTTGCCATAGGGATTGGATATGGTCTTCACAAACGACACCCACTGAGGATAGATACCATCAGCGAGGTAGTAGTCCCTGTTGTAGTCGTGCCATTGACAGTGTAGTTGCACGTCCACGCTTCGCTATTACAAAGTCTCATGAGCAATGGTCTTCAAGCATGTGGTCTCTCCATCTGGACCATCTTGTTAGAAATAGGTTATTTTGTCCATAGCGCCATACGGACGCCCGTGTCCGTAGGGTCGCATCCCTTCCCCTTTACGAACGCCTGTGTCCAATACAGGCGCCTCTTCCTTCGTCGGTGCTCTCTCGGGGCACCCCTCTACTTGTATATATACCCAATTGATCAATGGAAAGAATAGACTCATTCATTCAATCAATCACTTATCGTTTTTACACTAACACGTTATCAGTACTTTGCTCTCCGAAGAGCGAGAAGGCCAAGCAACTCGCGGCGCTCTGCGCCTCCGCCCGCGGCCGCACCATGGCCTCCGCACCGCCGTCCGCCCGGCCGCTGCCTTGCGCTCAGCCGCGCCGCGCCCGTGGCATCTTCCGGAGCCCCGTCCTCCCAGTTGCCAAACTCTTCGCCGGTACGGGTCCTCACGACGTCCGACGCCACGAGTGCAGAGGAGACGTCGGCCCCGACGCTGCTCCTCTCGAGACGGCACTGCGCCCGTTCGGCCGGCCGCCCGCGGCCGCGCCTCGGCCCCTGCGCCGTCGGCCGTGCCCCTCGCCCGGCCTCAGCGCCGCACCCCCATCCTCAACCTCAACACCTCCATGAGCGTGCCGATCGAGGACGAGGCGTCGTCCTCCGAGTCACCGCGCCCCCCGGCCCCAACGCCACCGCGCCTCCCGGCCCCGCTTCGCCGCCGCCTCCGCCAACAGCAAGCCCGCTGCCTCCACCGCCTTCTGCTCAGGCGCCTAGGGCCCAGCCGGCCTCAACCTCCCCGGCTACACTGCGGAGGAGGACGGCCCCTCCTAGAGCTCGCCGGCGCCGGGCTCGGGCGGCCACTGTCGTCAGGATCAGGTGGGGAGTGGAGAGGCGGAGAGGCAGGGATGCGGTCAAACACGACCGCGCCCCCTCCACTCGCTCTCTTATCCATCCGCTAGATTAAGCGGCGGCCGGCCTGGGCCTGGGCCGAAAGACCAAGTGGGCTGCATCCCACTTCAGAAAAAACACGGGCATAGGCTAATTTGCAAAAAAAAATGCATTAGCCCAACTATCTATACTATTTAGTATTTATCAAGTTTTAGCCCTGTATATTTGTAATTTTATAATATAGATCCAACTACTGGTGCTGTAATAAGTACTTGTCATGTTTAGATTCTATATTTATGCTTTTGAAGTTGTACCCGATTGTATTGTATATTGATCTTTTAGACAATGATATATATGAATTATATGTTCAATGTGTTTGCACTTTGCAATCCCTACAACATATACACATGGTACAACATATTATTTTGCAATGGAGATCCTTATTAATTCATCTTAATTAAGTCTGAAATGCCTTTAAAAGGCACTAAATCAACTTGATTCGAGCAGAATTATCATGCAAAATAAAATATCAATTCACCGTCAATTAAGTCCAAAAAAGCTTGAAAATCACAAAATTTGACTTAATTCGTTGAATTGATATGCAAAAAGAACATTGCGAAGTTACCTTCTCAAATTTATATATGGGATCACAAGGTAATGTGGCATCTACTGCGCAATATGCAGATTATCCACAATTACTATAAGGTCTACATTTTGTCAAAATTGACATTATGACTACCTTCATAGTGCTCTTCCATATATTTTAATCATATAATAACATAAGGTACTAAGACCAAGACATCTACTGACTATAGTCAGATTATGTTTCTTAGTACTGCGAGATATACCTGATAATAGATGTAATTATCTCCAAAGTGTTATCATAGATGATTTGAGATCTACATTCAAGTCTTCATTTGAACTCACAACTTTGCAAAATTTAATTACAACATTACCATGATGACTTCTAATTTACTGAAAAGTAGATAAAATAAAAAGTCTATGGTTTGAACCCCATGTAAGCCAAGATGACCATAATTCGATGAGCGAACTCTCGACAGTCACAACTAAATCTACATGGCATATGGATGTTGAGGTCAACAATGTGTCTCATGGAATTATAGCGGCACGTCAACCACCCCATGGTGCATGCCCCGCTAGCAAATCAAAATTATGAGTCAACATGTGGCAAGTTATCAATAAGGTATGAACATCATGAGGCAATCATCTTGCCTAAAGCAAATCATGATTGAACACATCTTCGACTCCAAGGTTTAAATCCGTAGGAGAATACCATCATGAGGTTCATAAAATTTGCTTCAGCTTGCAATTTGCAAAAACAACCAACATTATGGTGAAAATAGAAGACGTTGTCTACTATCTTTCTCGTTAATAGGATCTTAACTATAGCAACAATATCGTGCAAAAGATGCCTAGTTTATCTCTGGTCTTCTGCATTTACTACTCTAGAAGGAGAAAAGTAATGAAATCCTTAGGAATCATCATTACAACCATGTCAGTGTTTCTCCTCAACATGTTGTATATGCACATTTTCGGGATATCAAGTTTGATGGCTCTCCTAGAAGTCAATCAACAAACCGCAAAGGGAAATGCAAATGCAACAAGAAGCACAAGCCACATGCATCGGATCGTGGGAAAGGCACTACAAAGACGAAGTTTCTTAAGAACTAATCTTTGTCAAAAATGTGTATGCTACCAGCATCCCGCAAAATGTCATACCCTATGAAATATGATCAATTTGTTCAAACAATCCATGACACAACCGATCCGCTGAAGGGTAAAGATATGAAGCACACTGCAATCTTCAATCTGACTGTATCAAGGAAGCTATTGTTCACATCATGTGACAACAAAGCACTCCAACAGTCATGAAATTCCATCAACAAGGAGAACATGGTCATCAAATATGCTTTGCATGACATGTTTTTGAGATTTCACTAGTCTCCCAACTCCTTATTATCATCCATTTATTGTTGTAATAAATACATTGTTGTCGTTGTCATTATATATTGTTCATCACAATATAATGTATCAGCACTTTGATACAAATTCATTTGTATGTATTCTATATATCTAATAAAGATTTTTGTATTGAGAATCTTAGAAACTATATATAGATTTCTACGGGAGTCAATCTGATGAAAGAGTATAAGTGCCTTGTGGACATATGCACCACGAACTTTATACTTAGGGCAGTAAAAAAACATTTACACTCTTTCTAAGAGAGAAAGAGATATTTTAACAATGGGTAAACGCGATGATGTAATTATTGGTTCCATTCGAATCATATTACTGTCCCTATGGATACTCAAGAACCATCAAGGATTTCTTTATTGAGTCCAGGTTCAACTCGTATCCCACTAAATTATACAGATATCTATCAAAATAGTTTCTATATAGAAACTCATGATGACAACAAAGAGAAATATATTCTCTTAAACATATGCAACAGATATAAAAGCACATTCTCTGTGTATCATCAGAATTGCACTATACATACTACAAAACCCGTAGCACATGTTGCATACAAGATAGTTTCCAGAATGTTATTTACATGACAAACTTGGCACACTCGCCTTGGTCATTCTGACATTGACTTGAAATGATAACTATCAGCAATTCCATTAATCATGCCTAAAATGATGCTAAGTTCTAGCAATATTTGGATTTTATGTGCACCACATATGACAAGGAAAGCTAATTTTAAGGTCCAGGCACCTTAAAGTGTTTAACCACTCAGATTCCTTGAACGCATCAAGCCAAGGTAAGTGGTACTTCTCAACCATTGATTGGACTATTAAGTTTGTTCCATGGTTCTAAAAGGCACATCTACATGATGGTCTTCTGTGTGCATCTACCCACATGAACCATTGACTCATTATCCTGAAGATCAATTTCAATGAAATTCGAATGGACAATGTTGCAAATCTCTTTGCGTGCCATGAACATGGCCCTGTGATATAAATTAAGCACTTTGTCCCATATGTCCAGTTTCAAAATGGTTTGATAACATCCTATATCCAAATAATTAAGCTCGTTGCATGATCTTTACTTCGGAATTGTAGCTTACCAACTTGACGTTGGAGTCATGCGGTTTTACACACCGCTGACTTAATTCAACTGTAACATACTACATATCGTAGTACACCCCCTCTAAAACTAGTACGTGCAAACCAAAAGTATTTCCCATCTACGATAATTCGGTTCCATACCGATATCACCACCATAGCATACATCAGTGGCCCTTCACAAAAAAATTGGGATCTATGTGAGGAATAACTGTATTTCCGTCAACTATAAATACCTTAAGCCCCTCTCATGGGGAGTTATTCATGGCTAGTATGCTCAGTGAGGTACATTTCCAGGCATTAGGGGGAGATTTTAAGTACCAAAAAGAATGTCGGGAAATCACTTGGAATGTTCAACACATTTCTACCTCAAATCCACGTACTCAAAGATCTAAACTCAATGTTTAGAATATTTGCAACACATTGCAAATAACCTGCCAATCCCATTTACCGAATATAATGGTGTCACACAATCCTATAATCCTACAAAAATGTGCCCAAGAGAGTGGAGGTACCAACAAAAACCACTCAACTCCCCATTCAAAACAAGAAGGGGAGAAGTACGTCCACAATACATCAGGATTCAGCTTTCCGCAAACAACAAAGGATATTGAGGCCTCTGACTCGGTAAATGCAAGTCAACTTCACGTTGATAGACACCTAATGGGTACTGTACACCCAATGAGAGGGAAACCTCCATAACCCAGCTCAACAGTGCACACAATGACTGGGACATCGGAAACCTAGACTCAACCGTATTGGGAAACACGAAGAGTCATCAAGGGTAACAAGATTTCACCAAAAATTTATACATTCTGGAGAATCATATAAATGAAAGCCTACAACTGTCGACATAAATTTCTCATGATTCCAAACAACCTTTATAATGGTCCGGATCCAAAGACCATGGTCATGGCAGAGTTTAAATAATACTCGCTCGGACTGGACTCAAACAAAGGATGCAATCCAAGAAGAAATAGCCTCGCTCAACAAAAGGAAGGTATTCACAAAAGTAATACATACACTAGTTTTCATCCTAAAGTGGAATAAGAACATAAATGTGGTGAATAGCAAGGCTTGTAGCATAAGGGTTCACACAGATACCCAAATCGATTCTCCATACACAAGTGAAATCAATTTCTGATAACTTATCTCAATGGCAGTACAAATCATCTATTTATACAGTTGATAGATGTAGTGACCACATATATTAATGTGTCACTTGATTCAGACATATAAGTTCCTCATGGGAATCCCAATTCTGAATCCAAAATAAAAGTGCAACATGTTTTGTGAAAACTCAATAAGTCACTACACGACTTATAATAGTCGAAATAAATTTGGTACAATCAACTTAGTGAGTTCATTATGCAAAAGGATACTCCAATAGTGATGATTTCCCATGCGTGTTCATCAACAAATCCTCATTAGGATTCCACTATCAGTGCATGGTAATGATTATAACATCATTGACAACACACAAGATATTGATGAAGAACGTAATCATCCATAGATGGAATTTGAGATGAAGGATGTAAGTAAAAACAAACTTTGCTTCAGCTACAATTCGAGCCCCTTCACTCATATATTATGATACATCATGTTGTCTATATCCAGAATATATTGGACATGAACAAGTCTTATCCATCTATAAATTTCATGGTTGTTCAATCTCTAAACGTAGAGAAAGATCCATTTTAAACCATGAGAAGATGGAAATAAGATATTGGGACCCAAGGTTCCATACTCTAGTGCCACTAGATCCACCAAACGCAATTGGTCTAGACTCGAGAATATCTTTCGATGTCTCCAAGGCATCGAACACCTTGTTCTAATTTTCCAGTTAAATATGGACACCAATATCATCGGATACATCGATCAGATCCCCACTATGTCAGATCGTAGACACACGCGTGTACTCACTTGATGTGATAGCCATCCTATGGAAGTCTTTAAAATAGACCTTAGTGGCTAGATCTACCAATCATTCTGAAAGACATGACCTCATATTAATATATGTTGCTTTACAGAATGATAAACCACATACAACATTCATGTGGAATTGGTTCTATCGAAACACCAACTATTATCTACAACGATAATAATACTTGTGTTGCTTAGATGCAAACGGGTTATATAATAAGCAATATCACTAAGCGTATTGCCCCAAATTGCATGGAACAGGGGGAGTCCCTTCCTGAAATATAACCTATCCAAACATTGTATTATACTCTTTTTCCCTTTATGAGTTTACTCTCAAGGTTCTCATCAAGGTTTTTAATGAGGTAATACCAACACAAGAATATATGTCATACCTCCTATTTTTTCCCCACCGGGGTTTTTAACGGATGTATACAAGGCATATTAATTGTCCTCTAAAATTACTAATTGAGTTTTGTCCTTTCAAGGTTTTCTCATATAAGTTATCAAAGAGACAATTACCATCATATGTCATATCATTTTCTCCTTATATTTTTCCCACTGGGTTTTAAAGGAGTTTTCAATGACATATCAGATCACACTCTTTTTCCTTATGAGCTTTCTCTCGAAGTCTCTCATAAAAGGTTTTAATGAGGTGATATATGCAATACTTTCAACATTCCCCAATAGTGATTTTAAATGAAAGTATATCAAGCATATATATATATTGTTCTCCAAACTCATCAACGAGTTTTTCTCCTTCTTCAAAGGTTTTTCTCATATGAGTTATCAAGGAGACAATAATCATTATATGTTGCAACATTTTCTCCTTATTTTTCCCACTGGGTTTAAAGGAGTTTTAGCAACATATCTGCACTATTCTCCTCATATTTTTCCCACAGGGTTTTCGGAGGAGTTATTAAACACTGGACTTTCCGAAGATTGATGATTACTAATACAAGACGGCGTTGTACAAGGGGGGGTGTTAGAAATAGGTTATTTTGTCCATAGCGCCGTACGGACGCCTGTGTCCGTAGGGTCGCATCCCTTCCCCTGTACGGACACCTGTGTCTGATACAGGCGCCTCTTCCTTCGTCGGTGCTCTCTCGAGGCACCCCTCTACTTGTATATATACCCAATTGATCAATGGAAAGAATAGACTGATTCATTCAATCAATCACTTCTCGTTTTTACACTAACACATCTCACCAACAACATCGGTGGCGGTACCTAATGCAAGCACCCCAAGAGCAATCGTGCATTTCTGCTTAGGAGAGAATGAGAGTTGTCCACAATAATCCCTGTTGAGCCTGAAGTACGGATTATGTGCCTCCACTACCTCCACCACGCGCAAAAACAAGGGTCTGCTCATACGGAAGCGTCGACAAAAAAAGTCTGTCGGAGCATGTTGCTCCGGGCTTAAAGTAGTCATTGTAGAGCAGTCGTCCTCCATGGACCCTATCTCGGTTGAAAACTCTTCTCCCTTTGATCAAACCCTTGAAATTCATTATGTGCTCCACCTGTCCATTTTCTCTTGGATGCTCATGATCATCATCATCTCGGCATCTTCGTTTGACTCCGATGAATCGACGAACTCCTTTTGCATTAATTCTTCAAGCTCCTTGTTTCCATACTCCACATCGGACGAACCCTCCAAATTCATTGTTTTTCCTACAAAGGAATGAGAAAAACCTCCTCGGACATTTTGTTGAATATATAGAGCAAGCTGCATTCCGAGAATAGCCGGACGTACCGCGGCCGCTTCCGGGGCGGCGAGGATTATGTGGCGGTGTTGACGGCGGTAAGTGGTCTGGACAGCGGAGCTAGGGAAGGGCCAACACGGACACGAAAGAGTAAGGAGAGAAGAAAGGTTGGTCCAAAAGATATGGGAGATTTGATGGAATTTATGATGGGTTATGTCTGTCTGGTCTGACGTGACGGACACGTCCAGACCTTCCCATATCCGCCCGAGCTATGAGCTAGATATGAAGGGGGAAGGGGGGTCTGTCAGTCCAAACATGTAGGCTTCTTTGAGAAGCCCGGCTTGGCGATGGTTTTATAACTGGTCACTGACGGTGCCGTCTAAGGCAGACGTACAAGGAGCGTTTGAGGAGTGTTAGGATTTAATTAATCCTATTAATCCCTATTTTTTTTAAAGGAGGCGGTTGCCTCGTGTCCCTTGGGAGACACCCCTTCGGGGACTATATATATATGTGTACCCTGTTGTGATTAATCATCACAGTTCGAATCATTTGTTCCCTTGTCTCTCTCGATACAATTCTATTCATCACACGTTATCAGCACGCTCGAACCAGCGAGTTCGGCCAAGATCATGGAATGAGATCGGATGACAGGAGAATACGAAGGAAGGTAATGGAATCATGCCGATTCTCACCGGTGCCTTCCTCTCCAGAAGGCCGGCCGTCTCCACGTGCACGGCGCCTTTGGGCGCTCAGACTAGAGAGTCCCCGGCGATGGAGCGCTTGGCAACCCTTGGCCCGCTGATGGCCCCGACGAGGCCCCTCGCACGCGCGGCGCTCGCGCCCGTTGGCTGACAGCGGCCAACAACCATGGCCACCTACAGCGTGGCGCGTTGCCCGACCCGCGGTGACTCCTTGTGCGTGGCGCGGCTCCACGCGACCACCCATGGCGGAAGCAGCCCTGGTCGGGGCCTCCCTCTGGAGTGCGCGATGCGGCTCTCGCTGGAAGAGGCGCGCGTGGCGATCAGCACACCCATGGACACGGCCACTGCGACGCAGGATGCGCCTCCCGTGGTGCTCACCACGCCCTTGGGGACGGCTTTGCCGCCGCTGGATGTGCACAGCCGGTGAGCATGGGGTTCGACCCCTGGCTTGTGGCCAGCCCCTGGGCTCCGCCTCCATCCCTCAGGCGTCGTCCGTCTTGGGGCAGAGATGGAGATTGCTGACTCCACTGGTCCGTCGCGGCCGGTGATGGCTGCGGGATCGAGCAGCCGCTCAGGTTTGCGCTTCGGCCGCCCCTTGGTCGCGCCATCGCCGCCCCGGCCGCCGCCCTGGAGCGCTGGCTCCGGCAAGCCTCGGCCCTCATCTGCCTCCACCAGAGTGTAGGCTCCATTGTCGTCGTCTCCTCTTCTGACGAGGAGGGTTCGTCGGGGAACGCCGGTGATCGCCGGAGACGCGTGGGGGTGCCGCAGCCAAGACCACTGCCGGCGGCGCCGATGCAAGATGTGGATCGGGTTTGGTTGGGATCGATCGATCCCCAACCCTAACCGCCTCCTTTTACTCGGTGCGGCGGCTGTTGGGCCGCCAAAGGCTGTGGAGGCCCAGGCGCCTGGGGCAACCTCCGACTGCCCCTTCCCCTCCACTCGGCTGTGGGCCGGATGGCCATGGGCCGTTCTTTTTTTCTTCTTCTCTGTTTATATTAATTTAGTACTATTTATTAGTATTCGCATGTTTTAGACTCTGTTATTTCTAGTATTTGTCTTAAATACTGATTTCTGTAGAGTACCTTGTATTCCAGAACGTGATGTAATATATTTCCATGTTTCTTACATGTTGAGATTCATTACATCTATTATTTGCAATTGAGATTTGTTTTTATCTCTTGCAAAGATAAATTTAGTACCTCTAGAGTACTGGTTTGCGATTGAGAATTTTCTTCTTCGCAAAACAATCTCATTACGATTGAGATTAATTTTCTTTCGCAAAATATTAATTCACTTTGCTGAATTATCTTGCAACTTGATACAACATCATCTCATTTATTTTGAGGTCTATACAATTCAAGTTCTCACTTGAACATCAAGTTTACAACATCATTACTATTCATTACAATAGTAGTGTATTTCCGTTGAGTATGATGTATTCCGGAATATATGTATCTTCATGTTCGCTACATGTCGAGATTAATACGTCTATTTGCAATTGAGATTTTTAATTTCTTGCAAATACATATGCAAAATTCAAGGTGTCATCCTTAGCAATTTGAGATTCACACTAATGATTTCGAGCCACCTTCTTGAAATCTATTAATTTTGCAACATTAAGATGTATTTATATTACGCAATCTGTAATATAAATAAATTACCGGTTTTTCACCGGGATGATATGTTATATGTGTTTAAAACATTGACATTCTTCATGAACATGTCACAGCGGTCGAGATTGATTTCTCCCGCACAACAAACCTGTAAATTTTTGACAATAACATCTCCCTCATTATATTAGGAAAACACAAGGTAATGAGTTGGATTTACTGCCCATGTGCAGACTATCTCTATTACTATGAGATCTGTATGATCTTCAATGTGTTATGTTCCCACGATTGAGGTTGAGCATTTTCAAGTTATACAATTGAGTCAATTTTTTGCATTCTTATTACAAAACAATGATGGTTTTTAATTTACTTCTTGTAAATTAATTATCTCTGGCTTGCCCCTATAAGTAATCGATGGCTAATAATTTGAGGCACTTGCCCTCAATGACCACAACTTACTTAAGCGGGTCATGGACATCAAGATCAGTCTTGCATCCCATGGGATAGCGCGTGCAATCCAAGCCACGCCACCGGGGCGCAAAGGACCTCAAGGGTAATGGTTTGAAACTCACTTCAAACCCTCAACCTGACACCATCAAGTTGTCACGAGACCCTATGAGCATGGAGAGCATGATGGTTGAATATGCATCAACTGACATGTTTGGAGACTATACATTTAGTCCCTTAGTCTCCTTAGTGATCTATTTATTTATGTCCATTTATGATGTTCTAATAAGAACATGATTATTGTTGTCATCATATATTGTATCAGCACTTTGGTACAAATACATTTGTATGTATTCTATATATCTGACAGTGATCTTCATATTGAGAATCTTCATGTCTATATATAGATTTCTACGGGAGTCAATCCGATGAAAAATGATATATGCCTTGTGGACATATGCACCACAAACTCTATACTCAGGGAAGTCCAATGTTTCCACTCTCTTTGAGAGAAAGGAGATATTTTAAAATCGCTAGATGCGATGAGGTATTTATTGGCTCAACTCGAGTCATATTTACTATCCCTGTGGGTACTCGAGTAACGTCGGGATGTTTTATTGCTTCCCAGGTTTAACTCGTACCCTAGTAAACTATGGAGGTATCAGTCAAAATAGTTTCCATAGCGAAACTTATGATGTCAACAAAGAGAAATAACTTCTCTTTACCATATGCAACGGATATGGCAAGCACATTCTCTATGTATCATCTGGATTGTACTACACATACAACACAACCCATAGCACATGTTGCGTATGATATAGTTTTCCAGAGTGTCTTGTACATGACAAACTTGGCATTCTCGCCTTGGCCATCGAGACATTGGGTTGAAACTGAAACTATCAGCAATTCCAATAGTTTATGATTATTATGATGCTAAATTCTAACAACATTTGGATTTTATGTGCACTACAAGTGACACAAGGAAGTTAATTTTAAGGCTCGCACACCTTAAAGTCTACGCTGAACCACTCAGACTCCTTTAATGCATCAACTTGACCTAAGTGGCTCTTCCCATCCATTGACTAGACTATTCAGGTATTCCATGGTTCTAAAAGACATATCTACATCATGGTCTTAAGTGTGTGCTTTATTCACACGAAACCGTTGGCTCATTATCCTGACATCGATTTCAAGCAAATCAAATGGATAACATTGCAGAATTCTCCTTGAGTGCCTTCTCTATGGCCCTTGGATTGAAGTTTAGCAATTTGTCCTAATGTCTAGACTCAAAATGGTTTGGTAGAATCCTATCCAAAGAGTTAAGCTCATTGCATTATCTTTACTTTGGAATTGCAACTTGCCAACTTTACGTTGGAGTCATGCAGTTTTACACGCTCATGACAGAACTGCATAATATTATTCCCCTCTATCTTTGATATGTGGATATCTACCAAGTATTTCCTATCTGCGGTAATTCGGTTGCATACTGATATCATCACCTGGCATACATCATTGGCCCCTCAACATATAGTTGGGATCTATGTGAGGAATAACTGTATTTTCGTCAATACCTCAAGCCCCTTGTGTGGGGAGTTATTCAAGGCCAGTATGCTAATTCAATGAGGAACATTTCCAGGCATTAGGGGGAGATTTCAAGTACCATAAAGAATGCCATTAGTGGAATGTTCAACACATTTCTTCCTCAAATCCACATACTCAAAGATCTGAACAAAGCGTTCAGAAGATTTGCAACACATTGCAAATAACCTGCCAGATTCATTTACTGACTATAAAGATGTCATACAATCCTACAATCCTGCAAAAATATGTCGGAAAGAGAGGAGGTACCAACTAAAACCTCTCAACTCCCCGTTCAAAGCAACAGGGGGAGAAGTACGGCAATAGTACATCAGGATTCAGCTGCTCGCAAGGAAGGATATCAAGGACTGTGAATCAGTAAATGCAAGTCAATTTCACGTTGACAGACACCTGATGGGTAGTATACACCCAGTGGACGTGAAACCTCCACTAACCTAGGTCATAGTGCACACAATGACCGGGACATCGGAATACCCGACTCAGCCGCATTGGGAAATCGCGAGCAGTCACCATGGGTAACGATATTTCCATCAACTATATATTGATATATAGATTCTGGAGAATCATATAACCGGAAGTCTACAATTGTCGACATACATTTCTCAACTAGATTGCAAAAACCTTTCAAATGATTCAGATCCAAAGACCATGGCCATGGCAAAGTGTAAACAACACTCGGACTGAACTCAAGCAAAGGGTATAATCTAGGCAGAAATGATCTTGCTCAATAATAGGAAGGTATTCATAAGCAATACCTACACCAGTTTTCTTCTGGGAATAGAATTGAGAACAATGAGGTGGTGAAACAAAGAGCAAGTATTGTAGCACAAGGGTTCACGCAGATACCCAACTATTCTCCAGAGGTGGAATCTCTTTCCAATAACTTATATCATTGGCAGTTCAAAATCATCTATCTCTGCAGTTGATAGATGTAGTGATTACATATCCATGTAAATCACTAGATTCACATATAGAAGGTTCCCGGCGGAACCTCAATTCTGAATCGAAATACAAAATGCAACATACATCGTGTAAAATCAATAAGTCACCATATGACTTATTATTATCGTTGGTACATTTGGTACAACCGACGCAGCGAGTTCCTTATTAACAAGGATTAGTTCTACAGTGATGATTATCCATGTTTGTGTGTCTGCAATGACGACACATGTAATCATCTAAATGCCGAAGTTTAAAATGAAGGATTTGAATGTACAAAATACATCTCGTTACTACAACTTGAGCACCTTCATTCATACATTATGGTATACTATGTTTTCTATATCCATAATATGTTGGAGAAATTCATTGTGGACAAATCTTATCCATCCATAACTCTCATAATAGTTCATTCTCTAGACATAGAGAAAGATCTATTTAGACCAAGAGATGATGGAAATGAGATATTGGGACTTAACGTTTCATAATGCCATTGGATCCACCAAACACAATTGGTTGGTACTCAAGAATATCTTTCGATATCTCCAAGGCATCAAACATTTTGTCCTAATCTTTCAGTTTCAGAGAAATCTGGAAACCAATATCATTGGATACATCGATCAGATCCCTACTATGTCAGATCGTAGACAAGCTTTGTGTTCCTGTTAGGTGTGGTAGTCATCCCATGAGAGTCTTCGAAACAGACCTCGTGGCTACATCCACCAACCATTATCTCAAAGATAATATTGCTTGTGTTGCCTGGATGCAAACAGGTTACATAATAAGCAATATCACTATATTGCATATCTTGCAAGTCAAATCATGTGACTGATTTCCTCACGAAGTCTCTACCAACTTCTACGTTCCACAAATATGTTCATGGAATTGGTATGTGACGGCTTCTAATTTTGCAAGAATCAGGGGGAGTATCTTCCTGAATTGTTCATGTTCAATGCATCATATTATACTCTTTTTCCCTTTATGAGTTTACTATACAGGTTCTCATAAAGGTTTTTAATGAGGTAATATCAACACAAGATTATATATCATACTTTCCGTTTTCCCCACCGGGGTTTTTAGGAGAGTATACACGACATATTATTGTTCTCCAAACTCTATGGTTCTATCATATTGAGTTAAACGAGACAATAACTATTATATGTTGCAATATTTTCTCCTTATTTTCCCACTGGGTTTGTAGGAGTTTTGGCAACATATCAAACACTATACTCCTCACATTTTTCCCACTGGGTTTTTAGAGAAGACTCTTTACAATATATAATGCTATTTGGACAAGCGTAGATTAGGGAGAGTGTTGTGATTAATCATCACATGATTAATTAAGGGAATCTCCCCTTATCCAAACCGCCACACCGTTTGCATCCCGCAACCTACACAAGGCAGCAACTGCCTCTTGGCAGTTCTCTCCCGAATCGGCGCCTCTCCAAACCGATGCCTGAAGGCGTCTCCCCATGTCATATATATATTGTAAACATGATCAATAAAGGATACAATTCGAATCATTTGTTCCCTTGTCTCTCTCGATACAATTCTATTCATCACATAACCCATCATCAATGAGAACAATGATTCACTTTTACGTCTCTGTTTTTGTCTCTCATTCCTCTCTCGATCTCAATTCTAAATACGTTATCAGCACGTAGTCTACCGACAGAGCAATTGGTCCTCCCGAAAGACAGAGCAGCGTCGGCGCAAGATCGACAACTGCCGGTGAAGGCGCGCCCGGACAGCGGTTTCACGTGCGGCTCCATACGGCGAAGATCTGCCAGGCTGACGCGCTGAGTGGCCTGAAAAACGGCGACG
Source organism: Triticum aestivum (assembly GCF_018294505.1). Lineage (NCBI taxonomy): Eukaryota > Viridiplantae > Streptophyta > Magnoliopsida > Poales > Poaceae > Triticum > Triticum aestivum. The sequence continues at coordinate 103,888,225 of NC_057814.1, read as the reverse complement.
GCTACCGCGCACGACCCGCCCTGGGCGAGACTCTCGCAGCCGCGGGCTGCGCGCGCATGGCTGCTTCCCCCACGACTGGGATCGCCACGGTGTCGTGGGTGCTGCGGCCTGCTGCTAAGCGTGGTATCGCGGCGGCTATGCACCATGCCGAGAAGACGAGCATGCATGGCAATGCCGGCATCCACACAACAAACCGATCCAGGAGAATGCTAATTTCTTGGACAGAAGGAGAAGAAGAAACAATCTGTGTCGCTGGTAAGATGCCTCACTTCATTACCATCGTCGTTGGACTGGTGGCGGCGCTCGTCGCCCGCGCGACCGCGGCGATGCCCAGCGCACACGCCCATGGCGCGACGCCTTCCAGTGAAGTACGCGGCTCCCAGCACGGAGCATGCAGTGGCCCTCGGCCCGACGGTGCTCCTCTCGGCGTGCCGTGGCCATCGGCCCCGCCGTTGTGCTTGGCTACACGCCTTCCCACTGCGCAAGTCGCAGACGGCAGCCTCGGCGCCCATGAGGACGGCCTCCAACCGCGATGTGGCGCAGAAGACCGAGGCCGGAGACGCTCCCCGGCGAACGATGCGGCCCTTGGCTCGCATCGCGGAGATCGGCGGCGCTCGAGGTAACGACCCACTACTGGTCCGTTGTAGCGTGGCCCTTCGGCACGCGTGCGGTGACCACCGGAGACCGATGGGATGCGGCGGCGGCCACTCCCTCCGCCGGTAACGCCGTGTTGGAGGAGGTGATTGAGCGGCGGTGCGGGCGTCGGATTATCCGACCCGTATCCGTAACCACCCTCTCCCCCCTGTCGCGGCGGGTAGGCCGGCCAAAGGCCGTGCAGGCCCAGGCCCAGGCGCCTGGTGCGACCTCCGGCTGCCCCTTGCACCTCTGCTCGGCTGTGGGCCGAATGGCCGCCTAGGCCGGGATTCGATTTTTTTTCCTCTGTTTTTACTATTTATTAGTATTCATTTTTTTAACCCATGTTATTTCCAGTATTTGTCTTAAATACCGCGTTTCTGTAGAGTACCTTGTATTCCGGAACATATGTGTGATGTGATATATTTCCATGTCCTACATGTTGAAATCATACATCCACAATTTGCAATTGAGATTTTTTTTTATCTCTTGCAAAGATAAATTCAGTACCTCAATACTGTTTCTTCGTTGAATACGAGGTATTTCGGAATATTTCTATGATGTATCTATTTTCATGTTAACCACATGTCGAGATTAATACGTCTATTTGCAATTGAGATTTTCAATTTCTTGCAAATACATATGCAAAATTTTTTTCAATATGACATCCTTAGCAATTTGAGATTCACACTAATGATTTCGAGTCACCTTTCTTGAAATCTATTAATTTTGCAACATTAAGATGTATTTATATTACACAATCTGTAATATAAATAAATTACCAGTTTTTCACCGGAGATGATATGTTCTATGTGTTTACCATATTGCCATTCTTCATGAACATGTCAGAGCGGTCGAGATTGATTTCTCCCGCACAACAAACTTGTAAATTTTTGACAATAACATCTCCCTCATTATATTTGGAAAACACAAGGTAATGAGTTGGATCTACTGCCCATGTGCAGACAATCTCTATTACTGTGAGATCTGTATGATCTTCAATGTGTTATATTCCCACAATTGAGGTTGAGCATTTTCAAGTTGTACACTTGAGTCAAATTTTTGCATTCTTATTACAAAACCATAATGGTTTTTAATTTACTTCTTGTAAATTAATTATCTCTGGCTTGCCTCTATAAGTAATCATTGGCTAACAATTTGAGGCTCTTGCCCTCAATGGTCACAACTTAGTTAAGCGGGTCGTGGACATTAAGATCAGTCTTGCATCCCATGAGATAGTGCGTACAATGAAAGCCACGCCACCGGGACACAATGGACCTCAAGGGTAATGGTTTGAAACTCACTTCAAAACCCTCAACTTGACACCATCAAGCTGTCACGTGACCCTATGAGCATGGAGAGCATGATGGTTGAATATGCATCAACCGACATGTTTGGAGACTATACATTTAGTCCCCTAGTCTCCTTAGTGGTCTATTTATTTATCTCCATTTATGATGTTCTAATAAGAACATGATTATTATTGTCATCATATATTGTATATCACAATATACTGTATCAGCACTTTCATATTGACAGTGATTTTCATATTGAGAATCTTCATGTCTATATATAGATTTCTACGGGGGTCAGTCCGATGAAAAATGATATGTGCCTTGTGGACATATGCACCACAAACTTTATACCCAGAGGAGTCCAATGTTTCCACACTCATTGACAGAAAGGAGATATTTAAATCGCTAGACGCGATGTGGTATTTGTTGGATCAACTTGAGTCATATTTACTATCCCTGTGGGTACTCGAGTAACGTCGGGATGCTTTATTGCTTCTTAGGTTTAACTCGTACCCTACTAAACTATGGAGGTATCTGTCAAAATAGTTTCCATATCGAAACTTATGATGACAACAAAGAGAAATAACTTCTCTTTACCATATGCAACGGATATGGCAAGCATATTATATGTGTATCATCTGGATTGTACTACACATACGACACAACCCGTAGCACATGTTGTGTACGAGATAGTTTTCTAGAGTGTCTTGTACATGACAAACTTGGCATACTCGCCTTGGTCACCGAGACATTGGGTTGAAATAGAAATTATCAGCAATTCCAATAGTTTATGATTATTATGATGCTAAATTCCAATAACATTTGGATTTTATGTGCACTACAAGTGACACAGGGAAGCTAATTTTAAGGCACGCACACCTTAAAATGTATGCTGAACCACTCAGACTCCTTGAATGCATCAAGTCAAGGTAAGTGGCTCTTCCCAACCATTGAGTGGACTATTCAGGTATTTCATGGTTCTAAAAAACATATCTACATGATGGTCTTAACTATGTGCTTTATTCACACGAAACCATTGGCTCATTATCCTGACACCGATTTCAACCAAATCGGATGGATAGCATTGCAGAATTCTCCTTGAGTGCCTTGTCTATGGCTCTCAGATTGAAGTTTAGCAATTTGTCCTAATGTCTAGACTCAAAATGGCTTGGTAGAATCCCATCCAAAGAATTAAGCTCATTGCATGATCTTTACTTTGAATTGCAACTTACCAACTTTACGTTGGAGTCATGTAGTTTTAGACGCTCATGACCAAACTGCGTAATATTATTCCCCTCTGTCTTTGATACGTGGAAATCTACCAAGTATTTCCTATCTGCGGTAATTCGGTTGCATAACGATATCACCACCCGGCATACATCATTGGCCCCTCAACATATAGTTGGGATCTATGTGAGGAATAACTGTATTTCCGTCAATACCTCAAACCCCTCGCATGGGGCGTTATTCAAGGCCAATATGCTGATTCAGTGAGGAACATTTCCAGGCATTAGGGGAAGATATCAAGTACCTAAAAATGCCAGGAAATTAGTGGAATGTTCAACACATTTCTGCCTCAAATCCACGTACTCAAAAATCTGAACCATGCGTTCAGAAGATTTGCAACACATTGCAAATAATCTGCCAGATTCATTTACTGACCATAAAGGTGTCACACAATCCTACAATCCTGCAAAAGTACGCCTGAAAGAGTGGAGGGAGGTCCCAGCAAAATCCACTCCACTCCTCGTTCAAAGCAACAGGGGGAGATGTATAGCAGAAGTACATCAGGATTCAGCTTCTCGCAAGCAAGGATATCAAGGCCCGTGAATCAGTAAATGCAAGTCAACTTCACATTGGCAAACACCTAATGGGTAGTATACACCCAGTGGACAGGAAACCTCTACCAACCCAGGTCATAGTGCACACAATGATTGGGACATTGGAATACCCAACTCAATCGCATTGGGAAATCGCGAGAAGTCACTATGGCTAACGATATTTTTATCAACTATATATTGATATATAGATTTTGGAGAATCATATAACTGGAAGTCTACAATTGTCGACATACATTTCTCAACTAGATTGCAAAACCTTACAAATGATTTAGATCCAAAGACCATAGCCATGGCAAAGTGTGATCAACACTCGGACTGAACTCAAGCAAAGGGTATAATCTAGGTAGAAATGATCTTGCTCAATAATGGGAAGGTATTCATAAGCAATACCTACACCAGTTTTCTTCTGGAAACAGAATTGAGAACAACGAGGTGGTGAAACAAAGAGCAAGTATGGTAGCACAAGGGTTCACAGATACCCAACTATTCTCCAGAGGTGGAATCTCATTCCGATAACTTATATCATTGGCAGTTCAAAATCATCTATCTCTGCAGTTGATAGATGTAGTGATCATATATCCATGTGGATCACTAGATTCAGAAATATATGATTGATTTCCGATGGAATCTCAAATCTGAATCGAAATGCAAAATGCAACATACATTGTGTAAAATCGGTAAGCCACCATACGGCTTATTGTTGTCGATACACATGGTACAACCGACGTAGTGAGATCCTTATACACAAGGATTACTCCTACAGTGATGATTATCCATGTGTTGTGTGTCTGCAATGACGACACATGCAATCATCTAAGTGACGGACTTTAAAATGAAGGATTTGGGTAAACCAAAATACCGCTCGTTACTACAACTTGAGCACCTTCATTCCTACATTATGATATACTATGTTGTCTATATCCAAAATATATTGGAGAAATTCATTATGGACAAATCTTATCTATCCATAACTCTCATGGTAGTTCATTCTCTAGACGTAGAGAAAGATCTATTAGACCAAGAGATGATGGAAATGAGATAATGGGACTCAATGTTCCATAATGCCATTGGATCCACCAACAATTGGTTGGTACTCAAGAATATCTTTCGATATCTCCAAGGCACAAAACATCTTGTCCTGGTTTTTCAGTTTCAGAGAAATCTGAACACCAATATCATTGGATACATCGATCAGATCCCCACAATCAGATCGTAGACAAGTTTAGTGTTCCTACTAGGTGTGGTAGCCCTCTCATAAAGAGTCTTCAAATCATACCTCATGGCTACATTCACCAACCATTATCTCAACGATAATGTTTCTTGTGTTGCCCGGATGCAAACAGGTTACATAATAAGCAATATCACTATATTGCATATATTGCAAGTCAAATCATGCGACTGATTTGTTCAGCGGGTCTCTACCAACTTCTATGTTTTGGTATGTGACGACTTCAAATTTTTGCAAGAATCAGGGGGAGTATCTTTCTGAATTGTTCTTGTTCAATGCATCATATTATACTCTTTTTCCCTTCATGAGTTTACTTTACAGGTTCTCATAAAGGTTTTAATGAGGTAATATCAACATGAGATCATATGTCATACTTTCTGTTTTCCTCACCGGGGTTTTTAGCAAAGTATATACGACATATTTATTGTCCTCTAAACTCTATGGGTTTTCTCGTATTGAGTTAAAAGAGACAATAACCGTTATATGTTGCATCATTTTCTCCTTTTTTTCCCACTGGATTTGAAGGAGTTTTAGCAACATATGGAACACCTATCTCCTCATATTTTTTCCACAGGATTTTTTGAGGAGCTTCTCAAGATGATGATACTTACACTAACAAGCATGGTGTCGGTGTACAAAAGTAGGGGCTCTCCTTTTGACCCCTTTACTTGTGCACGGGCAGTCAGAGCCACGCGCCACGGCCATACTTAGCAGGGCAGAGAAGGGAAGCCGGAGAGAAGCCAAAGCACAAGACAAATCAAGACAACGCCAAGAACACAAAGAGCAGAGGGGCGCAGCAGGTTCCCCCGGCAAGGCCCTTGCCTGGGCGGCCTCAGCAGCCCCGGCAAGAGCCTTGCCGGGGCAGCTCGCCCAACACCAGCGGAGTGCACCACCCTGGAGCCCACGGCTTCCAACGTAGTCAACCACGTTGGGACAAAGGCTCGGGAGGCACCTCCATGATGGCATGCAGATCTTTGTCAAGATCATAGATGCACAAGATCAGATGAGGATTAGAAGGCAACGACCCTCGGCAAGGATCTCAGATGAGGATTAGAAGGCAACGACCCTCGGCAAGATCCTTGCCGAGGGAATCCTCAAGACCCCCGTCAAGATCCTTGCAGGGGACGACTACAACGCCGCGGCAAAGCCCTTGCCGGGGCCCCGGCAAGACCCTTGCCGAGGACATCAGCGAGGCCACAGCCAGGCCCGCGCCTACCAAGACCCCACCGTCGTCCCCATGCAGCTACCAGCTCAACCTGCTGGACAAACGCCTGCGTGGCGACGTGCGGCTTCTGAGCCAACTCAGCAAGCACCTACGTGGTGGCATGCAGATCTTCGTGAAGATCCTCCCACCGCACCACCTCAGCTGCCTGCCAGCCTACATGGCACAACACGCATCGCTGGACTAGGCGCGTGTCGAAGCAAGGCGGGCGGCGACGGACGGGACGGGCCTCGTTCCCATCCCCGATAAATCTAATTGACATCTAAGTAGCGCATTTAATGCGTTTTGTCCCCTAATGCCAAGCGATAAGCTTGCGCACTGTACGCCTTTCCACCTCCAGTGTGCCACTGTGGCAGCCCTCTTTCGACTATAAAAGGAGGTCCGAGGTATATTGGAGAAGGATTCGGCTCTTTGGAACCACGCAGCTCCATAGCTAGTTCGAGAGCCCAATAACTCTCTCAAATACACACCAAAGCAGGACTAGGGTATTACTCATCCTCGTGGCCCAAACCTGGGTAAACGAACTGTGTTCTGACTTCTAAACCTGCTCTTCTCACAACCTCGCGCCCCGCAACCGTAGTAGGGATACCTGTGATCCCATAGGTGTCGTTCCCCCGACATATGAATTAAGGGGAGTGTTAGAATTTAATTAATTATATTAATCCCTACTTTTTTTAAAGGAGGCGGTTGCCTCGTGTCTCTTCGGAGACACCCTTCGGGGGCTATATATATGTATAACCCATCATCAATGAGAACAACGATTCACTTTTATGTCTCTGTTTTTGTCACTCCTTCCTCTCTCGATCTCAATTCTAAATAAGGAGCCCGGTAGATGCTTTCGTCCCGTGGAAAAGTTGACGGGCGGATAAAGTAGAAGGAGCAGCGGGCGTCGCGCTCGTGTAGCACTCGCATCTTGACAGGAGAAATAAGGCCTGGCCGCCGGCATCTCCTAGCTGTTTTTTTCTGGTTGAATTCGCCATCCATACTGTCTTAATTTGGTGCCGGTGCCAACCGCCGCATGCGTCTGCTCCCCGAACCCAACTGCCCAATTCAATCCTAGCGATCTTCACCGTTATTATAGTACGATGAACAGCTAAACGCCACCGATCAGCAGCGGATTTTTGTTGTGTGGCCGGAAAGCCGCGGCCCGCGGCTAGTGGAACTTGGACAGGCCGACCTACGCTACGCCACTCGTTCCAGGCGGCGTGGTCGCTCCGACAGCTCAGGCAGAGGGAGGCGGCCAAAGGTAACGAGACGATGCTCGCCCAGAAGCGTCCGCATCATCATGTCCATACCAGCTTTGTGAAAAGCAAAAGCACACTCAAGGGTCAGAGGTTTCCCGCATAAATAACATGCAGCAGCCATTGATCAGACATAATTATCAATCCACAAGCATCTTGCACCCAATGTAAATCAAATGGGGCGATGGGCGGTGGCCACCCAGTGTGCCGTTGATCAGTTGACACATGAAGAGCGAAAGTGGCATGGCATGTTGAGACTCAAGTGTAAGAACAAACTAGGTTCCGAAACGTCAAGTTTACAAGTGCAAAATCAATTACTGGATGTTAAACCTATCGTCTTATTCTGACAGATGTGACATATTTGGCTCGGATGCTACCGAAGATAGCGGAGAAAGTAGAATCCGGAGAAGGGGCTCTTTGTTCATCTTCTAGCAACGAACTGACGACGCAGATTTAGTCTCTCCTAATGAGAGTTTGACAGTTCAAGCCAGCCAACCTACGCCACTCATTTTTCATCTTTTGCACCCAAAAAAGTCCACATCCTTAGGGACTTATTTCATGCTGCAAGGAGGCCACCAAAGCATACCGACCAATATAGCCAAGGGAACATTCGCACAAATTGAAAAAAGAAAGCAGATCAAGGTCAAATAACATGTCTTGACACTTCAATGTCAGAACAATCTAGGATCTGAAAATTCAGGTTCACAAATGCAGGCTCAACCAAATTATTAGAATAAACCTATTGACCAATATGTTGCATCCAACAGCAGAGGAATGTGACTGGAAGCTATAAGCTACCAAGGAGCTCAATCGTAGGCGCAGTGAAGAAAGCAGAATGTGGGGAAGATCAGCAGGCAGCATGTCAGGGATAAGTTGAGAACGAAGAGCATGAAGAACGACGCCAACTGCCGAACTCAGCACCGCAGTCTAGACAGGCTTACACCTCCTGCAATACTTACCCAGCTATAATTGCCCCTCAGATGACCTCATCACCTGGCATGGGGCACGGAGGTAAGGGTGCAGGCCATTCAACTAAATACCTTGCCGTCAGTCCCAGAGAAGCAAGCAGATGCAGCTTCTGGAGACTCATCCTACAAAGAAATTTGCGCTTCTAATACTTCCAGAAGCTGCATTTATCAGCACAATCAAACCTTACCAATTTGCAAAAGAAGAAATGTCGTTACTGCTTTTTGACGAGCAGCATCTTCATCGAAGTACACGCGACGCAGAGGGGTCGCCTGCAGGAACTAATACGCAGTTTGCATGGAGCAGGCGAGGGCGAGGGATGAACGAAGAGTGAAGAGCAAAACCATGTAGACATAACTCAAAGCCGAAGACGGCCGACGCTTTTAAGCAGTGCAGGACGATGCCTTTTTAACACACAAAAGAAAAGACAGCTGGTCTTAGTTAATGATACACCCAATCCATAAGTTTATCTAGAGATAAAATCAAACACAACCATAATAGGGCGGTAAAAGTTATGGGGAACTTAACCAAACTCAAGCAGTCGATGGCGGATGTTTCAAATGGGGGACAGGACACTGTTCATAGCTGACGGGTATAGAGCAATATTTGCAACAGAACACTCTCCAGACAGAACATACAGCTCTAGCTCCTGCTGCGGCGATACCTGGAACCATAAGAGTAACGATGCATTACATACAGTAGAAATCATTCAAGGTAAATCAGTACCTGCCAAAAAAATTACTGAGATATGCATTACCCATTGCCATAGGCGGGAGATTCATCACGTCCACGGACTGGTGACCTGCTCACACTGCGCCCACGAGCCGGTGACACACTACGACGCCTTGGAGAGCGGCTGTAGCTTCTGTTTACAGAGCATATCTTTATTTATCAGATCTATTGTTCTTCATGTAATAATATAATATAGCTACAGATTTAGCATAAGAAGCAAATGTGACAAACAATAACAACAGATTTGGTATATAGGGCATTCTTTTTATGCGCTAAAACCTTCCAACTTTGACTACTCAAAAAAGCGAAAGTAGATGTAGATAAATGTCAATGTCAAACATAAGAAAATTGAGGAGCTTAATGTAGCCACAAGCTCAAGTAGTTCTGCACCAAAAATAGCGATCCCAAATTGTTCATACCTTCTCCAATGTAAATCTAGCAGTTGCACAATTGGCATCATTGAGCATACTTCACAAAGTACAAGAAAATAAACAAGAGAGCAAAGATAACCCAATTGCTATTCTTCCATGCAATTACAAACACCTTTTCCACGTCTACTACTCAACCATGAAGCGAGAAACGATACAGGAGGATTAACATCTAACAGGTAGAAATCAGAAGACAATGTCTGGAACTGCATGTAGCCTGTACCATAGCCACCCCAACAGCATATTTACACAACAATAACTAATGTCGCAATATAATTTTGAAACAAATCAGGGAACACTACGAGAAGTAGATTGCTCATCATGTCATCACAGGGATCAAAATTGCAGAACAATAATATTGCTGCTAGTCACTAATCCTTTGCATGATCATGTGTGATAGTAATGAATCTACATATCAGCAAAGTATAACAGGAACTTTTTTTAAGTATATATGTTCGTAACATTAACAACTATTGTCTCAAAAGAAAAACATTAACAACTATTTGATTACCTTCTGCTATAGCTTGGACTCCTGCGGTATCTAGGGCTCCGACTGCGGCTACGGCTTCGACTCCTGCTGCGACGCCTTCCACTGCCTAGGCCCCCAGAACCAATCCTCAGACGGCATTCACGGGCAAAGTGACCAGACTCACCACACTCATAACACTTCATCTCAGATCCACCAGATCGATCACGACCACCACGGCCACTGCTGGCATTACGAGACAACTCAACTCTCCAACCATTCTTGCCTGCAGATGTAAAAGACAGGGTCACGAATATGCAAATGTGTCATTATGGCATAACAGAGCCAAAAGGAGTCATCAAATCCTAAGAAGTAAAAATAATATCATTGCAAAACTTGGAACAAGCTCAGTGAACAAAATCAAATGTCACAAAGACCCATGTGATATGATGGACATCTCTGTTAACTGAATAAAACAGCCTATGATCTAAAACTAACAAACGATGTTACAATATACCACAGAATAAGGAAGATTTCCATGTACATTTGATGGAGCATGTTCACACAAAAGCACTGGTCACATACCATCTAAATCTTTAATTGCATCCTGAGCATCCCTCCTGTCATCAAAATCAACAAATGCAAAACCAGGTGGCTTCCTTGCAACCCATACACTGCTCCCACAAAATAAATTAAGCAAACTGTATCAGCATCCAGCAAATTGTATCAGCACAGGCAGAAAGTAACAAATTTATGCTTAGGTGATATGTTCATCAAAAGCACATCAGAAAAATAAGCAATTCTAGAGGTATTTCAGGGCTTGTCCCAGTGGTCCGGAACAGAAAATTCAGATTCAGTAAATTGGCCACATATCTTGTGCTGTATAGTATAGACATAAAAATATTCTGGAGATGTATCCAACTACTAGTCCAATATGCAGCTGATGACCAGATTACACAAGGTAGAGTTCACCGAGGGATGACCAGCCGTGCTAGAATACACCCATAGATTTATTTATTATGATAAACAAAATTGCATCCACAGATGGATACCAGAATTATAGAGCCATGTTACACGAACTGTGGCATGACAACAAAAATCTCCATCACAAAAATAATACTAGAAGATAGCCAAATCATGGATATAAGCAGCTATAATTCTAGAACCTGCATAATCCAAGCACCATTTGCTACCTGAAAACTCGATTGTAATTAAAGAAAAACATGCCAGTGCGCAAACTCATCTATCGGCGAAGCATTATATCGTTCCCTGAAAACTGTCGGCCGTTCCGCCATAGGTTATGGCTCACCCTCCACCCATGATTCTCACCGCGTAAACGTGCAATTCAAGCGGAGGCAGTGATAATCGCGGAGAATCCAGAACAAAGGCGGATGACTAACCTCCGGAGAACCCCGAACACGCGGAACTCGTCCTCGAGCTCCCGGGCCGTCACAGCAGGGTCCAGGCTCCCGACGTACACGCGCGCCATCGCAGCGGACCCCCCTGCCTGAAAACAACACCGAGAGCCATTAGATTTCACCGAAGCAGGCGAAAAATCGAACAGACCGTCGCAGCAATCGAGCAGAAAGCGGCAGATCTGGAGCTCGCGGCCGAGCCCGGGTTTGGGTGTCGACGCCGCGGGGACGAGCGAGCGGGGGAGATTAGATCTAGGGTTTGTGGGAGCTCGAGAGGGGCGGGAGCGGGGTCGGTCGCTCACCTTCTCCGGTCTGCCTGCAGGGACGCGACGCCGGCGGACGGCGGCCGCGGCGACGAGTGGGTGAGGAGGAGGAGGCGGACGGCGACGCGGCGAGTGGACGGGGAAGAAGCACGGCGACGCACGGGGTGATCGGGAGGGGAGGTGGGGGTGCGCGAGACGAAAGGGATATATTGCTGTTCGGGTTTGGGCGCTGGGCTCGCCTGCGCCGGATTCCTTCTGGAAACCACGGGCGCTTTCGTGCCACTGGGCTTGCCCTGGATTGGGCTATGAGCGGGAGGAGCAGAGAAGCTCCGCCAGAAAAGCCTCACCCGAATGGACCGGCCAATTCTACGGCCCGTTGACCCTGTTAAAAATGCTCATCTATTTCAAAATAAAAAATTCTCAAAAAATATATTTCAAAATAAAAAAACGTGTCTATTATAAAATGACATATTTCAAAGAAGATGTCCATGCATGGAAATAGATGGTTGTGGCTTCCGAAAAGGTATTCGTATATCTCAAAAAGAAGTTCATTATTAATCAAACAAATGAAAGAAAATAGAAAATATGGGAAGTGGTGAAATAAAACAAGGGATTGAAAAAAGTGAGGATATAAAGGAAAATATCATAAAAATAAAGGGTGCAAAATGAAAAAGACATAAAACCTCCCACGTTTACTTGGTTGGGTCCATGCCGCTAGAGGCATACGAAGTGTCTTTGTATTTCCTGCAATAGGATTTGCAGCCTATGAACACGTGTGTTCTTATTAATAGAAAGTTACCATGGCAACTTCTATTGATATCAAGTAACACTTACACCGCTCACAAGGTTACTTGCAAGAAAATAGGGGGTCATAAAGGACCAAATATGTTTACAATAGGGTTGAATAGGCAACTACACATTTTTACCTTTCTTGGTTGATTTTGGTGATCATGGGATTGTGGTTCTCTTAAACACGCAACAAGTGGATCACCTTTTATGACAAGATAAACAAGGTATCTAGCAAGAAGCATGGGAACATGATAACTACAAAGTCAGAGACAAACGTATGTCCCCAAGTTCGCGCTCTTGAAACGGGTGCTAATCTCTTTTAGAGAGGCGGGAGCCTAACAAAGCACTTCATGACACAAAAGGATTGTCTTCTTTTTGTTGATCTCAGCCAAAAAATGCTCGAGCTCAGTCACTAAGTGGTAGACTTTAAGGAAGCCTTTCAATCTTCACAAAGTAACCCGGATAACGATGCCCAAATTTGGAAGCTGTCGGGCAACACCATTCAGCATGTTAAATCCCCAAGAGTAACATGCAATGTGATGACCTCAAAGGGGATTCAAAATTAGCTTCGTTGAATCATTGATTGGGGTTCTCTTTCTTTTCTTCCAATGGCACAAATGATTTGGGGCATGGGGGGGGGGGAGTTTCTCAAGCTTTTGTGGGTCAATAATAGTTGAGTCTGCGTGTGTGTATGTGTGTTTCACCGCCTCAACCCGTACCCCTTTGTGAAGGAAGGGGTGGCTTATATGTGGCCCACTCAAACATTTGCATGCTATATTTCATGTGACATGCTTCGGAGCCTCCGAGATGTTGCCACACAAACCTCTAGGCAAGTCCATAGTATACTGGACCCATCAGAGTCCCACCCTGAACTGCCATTTGGAGACCCAGGCCTCTCAGAGTTCTAGACCTCCAAGTGAGTCCACTAGCTCTTGGACTCATGTGAAGCTCCATCCGGGGCCTCTGCTTGTGTCCTTTGGGTCACATAAAGAAACTTAACGTACTTGGGATTCTCATCTATTTTCCTTAAATGGTTTTTATCTTCATCAGGGGCGTCTTCCACATTTTATCTATTTTCCCTAAAGACTTGGAGCATCCATATCCACATCAGTCATCTGGACCTGTTGGCTTCTGCTCTCCACTCTTTTATAAGCATATTTTGCGATTGCCTCCAACATCGCCTATATGTATGTGTGTGCTAAGGGCTATTTTTATTCAATTAGTGATATAAAATTGTCAACAAACTATTTCAATTACACTAGCAATAGATTTTAAGGGCCTACTACATTAAAAGGATTTTCGTATAAATCTTGAAGAACTGGAATCATTAGAAATTTTCCTATTTGTTTTTAGCAAAAATGAGTTCTTTGATTTGTGTGACCGCATCCCATAATTTTTCCCCTATGAATTCTTTGGCACTACATTTTATATGAGTGTTTTCATTCGCTCAAACCACCTGGAAACAATCCTCCCGTTCCGCTTGTGATGTAGTTAAATAAACCAAAATCTCAAAATATTCAAAATGATTTCCCCTTTTAGAAGGATTTCACATTATTCCTAACTCTAGTTTTTAGAATCTTACAAATCAAAGTGACGCAGTGTCTTTGCCATCAATATCAGTGCTAGTCCAACTACCTCATCCGTGTTTATGAGTGATGCACCGAAAGTCCAAATATATAAAGGTATTTGAGAGTTGCAAGGTTGTCCTACGACTACGGGAATGCATATTTAAACACTGAAAATATGTTAATCGAGTCACCAGAGGCTTTATCCGTACAACACAAGCTTTGATCCACACATGTGCCCTATTGGTTTACCATCGCAACTTTGGTAATATGTTTGCAAAATACCTCCTCAAAAAGCATGTCTTCTAATTTCATGGCTCTTCCATTGTCGCTACATTGGTTGATATTATGCTTCGATTTACTAAAAAAATATGTCTCCCTTAGCACACCCACAAAATTAATGGCGACGAGTATAACATGAATACGCAGAGCATGCAAGAGTGGGTGAATAGCGAGGGAGCATGAGTTGTCGGATATGTAAGACTGGAACCCTATAAAAGACCGGGTACGAGGCGAGGCGAGGGGTAGGAAAGGGAGAGGGTGCGGCTGCCTGCCAATGCATATGGATCGAGGGAGTGCATAGTTTTTGCTCGAACGAGAATGAGGGACACATCCGCATATTTCAGACGGGTTTTTCGGTTGGCTTTTTTGTGCGCTGTCTGCGGGGTCGTGAGAGGTTGAGGCGAGGAAAGCCTTGGAAAACCGAAAGCGGGAGGTGGGTTAGGTTCAAGGAATATCGACGGAGGGGGGAGGCTAATCGACCCAGAGGTGGGAGGACAGGGATCAGGTGACATGCACCTTTGCATGTCACCGTGTGCCTTGCGGTCCGAATTCAAATTTAAACATTGCGAAAAAATCTGAAAAATATCATGCATGTTCACAGCACATATTAAGATAACCCCTAAAAAATTCAGATCAAAATTCGAAACATACATCGAGAAGCAAAAAAAAAGAAACTCAGATGTGAATAGTATACAGAGAACCATTCGCAACTATTCATGACAAATTTCTCTTTTTTGCTTCTCGATATATGTTTCGAATTTTGATCTGAATTTTTTAGGGGTTATCTTAATATGTGCTGTGAACATGCATAATTTTTTTCAGATTTTTTCGTAATGTTTAAATTTGAATTCGGGCCGCAAGGCACACGGTGACATGCAAAGATGCATGTCACCTGATCTCTGTCCGAGGTGGGATGACAGGACAAAAAAATGATAGCATGATATAATTCACATACATGATGATTGGCTAGACAACATGGCATTGCATAATTCACATATATAATGCCTTTGCAACAAGATAGCATTGTATAATTCACATATATAATGTCTTGCAACAAGATGGCAATGCATAATTCACATATATGGTAATTAGACACCGAACATGTGGCATTCACACAAAGCATGTCTAAACTAATCAAATGACATAGCAATGCGAGACACCATACGCACGATATGAGCAACATAACCCTGCCAAGTTAGAGCATACACCTCGGAGGGGGGGGGGAATAGGACTGGTCATCTGTCTCTGAATCCTCCTCTGAGGAGCTATCCGTAACCAGCGAGATATGCGCTTCGTCAGATAGCATAGTCTGCTCTGAAGACCTTGTTTTCACTCCAGAATTTGCCATCACCGTGTCAAATGGCTGATGCACACGAAGAGCAGTTGAATGTACTAACATTGTTGACAAATGTAATATGTAATGAAAAAAAGGATGGCCTGATATAATTTACATATAAGATGACTGGCTAAGCAGGATGGCATTGCAAAATTCACATATATGATGCCTGGCTAAACAAGACGGCGTTGCATAATTCACATCAACGATGAATAAACTAAACAGATGGCATTCGCACAAAGGATGTCTAAACTAAGCAGATGACATATTTGATGTATAAAGTAAGCAATGCAAGACACCATATGCATGATATAACCAACATCAGCATGCCAAGTTAGAGCGAAGACTTCAGGGGGGTAAATAGGAGTTGTCTTCTCCTTCTGAATCCCCCCCAGAACAGATATCTTCCTCTCGGTTACAATCCGAAATGCGTGGAGGGGGGGGGGGTTGCCTTTGCGCCTACCATGGAGCGACGTCGGCATGAAATTTTATTGCCACGCAAGGCTCGTCTCTTTTGCTCTACATGTTCAGTTCCATTGTTTACAATAACTGTCATGCATAGGAATAAAACATAGTGAGATTATGTAAGGAGTGCATGCAGAAATCCAGAGTGATGGTAGCAACATGTGGATAGACCCAAAACCAATAATAGCAGGCAGATAATGGCTTCAGTTAAAAAATACAGATAATGGCTTCTTTACTGTTTGTTTCCCACCCAACATGAAACTCATAGTAGACACCGGAGATTAACCAGATAGTAGATAGATACTATTGATAGCGGCCCCGATATGTACCCCACAACCATTTAAAAACTCAAGTTTGACCATTAGTTTGGAGCTGACTCAGAGTCTAATCGGTGAACAGGACGATAAAGTAGCATGTAATATTAAGCGATGCATAACGTAAGCAGACACGAAAGAGTGCGACCTCTCTTGCGGACCCGTGTAGTCCTCGAGGTCATCTGCCCGGTTGATGATGGTAATGCAGTTTTCATGGCTGCCAGCGGTGGGGAAGAAGATCTGAGGCGGCGAAAGACAGTCTGGAGGCCGGATCCCTGCTGTGCTGGACCCTTCTATCGTTGGAGCAGCTGAGCTGGGGTGGATGACGGCGCAGCAGGAGTGGGACAAACCACGCAAGGTTTTCTTTGACAACTATCTGTAAGAGAAGTAATTCTGTAAGGGCTCGTTTGAATTGGAGGATTCCAACAGTGCAGGGATAGGAAATAGACAGGAATAGGATAGGAATGCACGTGCAAAACAGAGAATTTAAAAACACAGGATTTCTGCCAATCTGGGTGTTTGATTCACAACAATTGGAAGATCATAGGATGCAAAGAAGCATGGTGAGATTAAGTCAAACCACAAGAAAATGTACGGTTATAATGCTATTATGCTACTATCTCTTAGTCTTGTGCTTCATGAATAGGAATTTGAAAAGGAGGACAAGTGAAAATTAAAATTCCTACGTTTTTTCTTTCAAGGAGACACTAAAGGAACAAATCCGTGTGCTCAGTGGACAAGATATATAACATGTAGAGTAAAAAAGAGATGCAACAAGTGTACAACCTCTTTGGCGAAGCCATGTCGATCTCAACGTGATTGGGTTGGCCGGTGAGGATGCTCCGGCCGACTTTGCTGTCGGAGGAGGGGAAGAAGATCTTAGGCGCCTGGAGATGGAGCCCGAGGTACTGCTCTGCTGTGATGGAGGGTTTCGTCGTTGGAGCAGCTCCGGTGAGTTGTACGACGCCGAGGCTGAAGCAGGACAAGAGAGACAAGGAACAACGTTAACCTGAGTGGAATTCTAATAGCATCTCCAATACATGATGTAAAATACATAACCACAAAGTGCTAGATGTAAAATACATCAGCCGCTCATCTCTGAACTTAACTGTCGAAACTGAACTTAACTGTCGAAACTGAATTTTGTTGTCGAAACTGAATTTTGCTGTCGAAACTGAATTTTGCTGTCGAAACTGAACGCACTAGCAAGGTGAGGCTACGCGTCGGTCGACTGACTTTTTCATCTTTGGTCAGTCGATTTTGCAGCCGTTGGATATGGAATCAAGGGCCTGCGGTTCATCTTCAACCTCCACCCCCCTGAGCCGCCAGCCACCACCGGCCAAACAGCAGCCCCCCGCCGCCCGCGGCCGGCGGTGCGCCGCCCCGCCCGCCCCGAAAACACTCCCCACCGCCGGTCCGCCGCCGCCCCGGCCATCCCTCTAGGCCCCCCCGTGCCGAGCTTTTTCTCCGGCGATCCCCACGTCACCGCCCCGCCAACGCCCCGCCACCACCGGCGACCACCGCCCCCATCCTGAACCCTAAGATAGATAGTGGGGTACCTCTCCGGCGAGCCCCCTCCCCGCCGCGGCTGGTTCTTCCTTCACCCCGGCGAGCCCCCCACCCCCTGAAAATCGACTGACCCAAAAGTCGATTCAGTCGACTGAAGTGTAGCTAAATCGGAGCAGCATCGCAAGCAAGAGCAAGAGCAAGAGCGAGAGCAGCAGCGCGAGCAAGAGCAATAGCAAGAGCAGACCAGGCAGGGGACCGAGAGCAAGAGTAGAGCAGCAGCGCGAGCGAGAGCTAAAGCAGCAGCAGCTCCTACTGATGTGGACGTCGCCGCCGAGGGAGTGACGCCGTGGAGGAAGTGGCCAGCGACGCCGCCGTGGATGGAGCCGCGCCGTGTCGGCTCAGGACCGAGCGCCGGCAGCACCGTGAGATCGAATCAAGAAGAAAATGCGGCGATTAGTGTACAACCTCTTTGGTGGCGCCGATTAGGCCGCAGCTTCATCCGAGGAAACGGTGATGATGATGCTCTTCCGGTGGTGCAGGTGAAGATGGCGGTGTGGGAATGGAGGTGGTGCGAAAGACGAGGGGAACGTCGGGGCAGCTCCTTGGAGGTGGAGGACGGGGTGGCTGAACCGGTGGGACGATGAGATCGACGACGGATCCTCATCCGGTGCGGTGGATGAGGGACATCGAGGTGTTGCTGTGGACGACGTTGTCGGGGAAGAGGCTTCGGCTGGGTGGCGGACGGAGCTGGGTGTGGGGTTTCGTCGTGGGTTTTCGCGGCCTCGGTGTACGAATGGGTGGGCGGATGGGATGGCAGTGGGGAACCATGGCTTAGAGACGCGCTTGTCCGAAATGTGGGGTAAGTTACGAAAGTACCCCCACCGATTTGAGGCGGTTCTTTCGATTCAGGGGTACCACGGGCATTTCGCGTGTCGGGATTTCACAGGAGGTGGGAGTTTTCGCGCGCGTTGTAATTTCGGAATAGCAAGGCGCGGGTTGAGATGGAGGGAGTTGTTGGAGCAGAACGAGACAAAGATATATCTTAAATATTTCGGGCTAACAAGGCGCGGGTTGAAATTTCCGGACAAGCCTAACGTGTACTATACCAAATCAATGCGCACTACAAATGTCATTCAAAACTTTGAATTCATGTTATGTTCAATTAAAATATTTCGCTACGTGTATAATGCATGCAACCTACTACTCAAATGAACGTTTTAGTGCATTCGAAATGTATATACTACCGCTTCAATATGAACTAAATTTGAATTCATTTCTCTATTTGAATAAGATCTACAGTAATGATTGTTGTGAAGTCAAAGCATTTGAATTCGTTTCTCTGTTTTAATAAGATCTACAATCATCATTATTGTCAAGTTAAACCATCGTTTGTGTATTATCTTCACAGCACACCACATGATTAGTCTCGAGTTACATATGAACTATGTGTACTATATGAACTCGAACTAGATTTTTTGAATCCACTTTATTTTGATTTCAAATCACATTACATTTCTAGCTCTAGCTAGATCTTCATAATCTAAACCATGTCTCATATGTATAATGTGTTTATCACATTATGTATGGTGCCCCGCCCCCTACGCCTACAAGTATTTAGATGTGAGTTGCAAACACCACACATTACCACAAATTCAAATAAAATGTGAGAATGTTCGATATATAGTATTGTTTAGATTGTTCGATATTTAGTTGTAAGCTGCAAACGCCACACATTATCACAAATTCAAATAAAATGTGAGATTGTTTGATGTATAGTATGGTTTAGATTGTTCGGCATTTAGCTGTGAGTTGCAAACGCCATGCATTATCACATTATGGTATAACATGTGCACAACACGTGTATCACCGCTATATTCATGCATGCAATGTTTAAAACACTATGATCTCCTATTCAAATATATGAATCCGCTTTCATATCAAATTATGATCTTTGTTAGTCTCTTACACCCACACAATCCTCTAACCTTTGTAGCTACCACTAACTTTCTCTCGTGCATGCACACGCCCTCCTCGCCCTCCCCCTCCCTCGGCATTCTATCCACCGGGCGCATTGATTTTTCTCTTTAGGTCGTTCTCCCAGAGTCTCCACAACTCCTTTCCGACACACACCGATCGATAAACCTCTCCAGCGATGCCTGCCTACAACATACACACACACCTTCAATCTCCTCCTTTATGTGTCCTTGCCTCGTGTCTCTCATACGGTCAGACACACGTGTAAACTCTCGCCCCTCTTTTCATCGATCTCACAACCACACACTCCTCCCCCTATCTAGCTAGTAGTTGGGCCTCTCGCATCACCTCCTAGCTCCATTCTCTCTGTCTATCCGTCTCGCTGGGCCTTATTTGCCTATAACAAATGGACGTACACCGACAGATCTCTCGCTATACATCTAGCTAGCTAGGTCCTTATAACTCGTTTTTACCCACACGTCAATCGATCTACCTCATTAGTTGTGTCTCTCCCTTCCTCCGACAAACAACAATTGATCTATCGATCTAGTTAGGTTTGCTTACCAAACACATGGTTCCCCTTCATCATCCATGGATGCGTCCCGACAGATCTATCACGCACAGGCACACACAGAAACACATCCCCACTCTTATTGATAACATTGCAGTTCCACCCTCAGTTTGTCTAGTAGGCCTCTCCCACCATCTTCGAGAAGCAACTCCATCACCCATCCAGCACTCTACCCCTCTCCCTCCCTCTCTCTCTCCTCTCTCTCTCTGTCCCATCATATTTCCCGTCCTTCAGTTATGTATGGATGTGGACCGATCTCCCTCAAGACATAGCTGGATCTCTCCTTCTCAACACATATACGAGTCGTTCTACCTCTATAGTTAGGCCTCTGCCTACCCCTCCCCCCACCCCTCCCCCCCACACACCGATACATCGAGCGCTCTAGTCATGTCTCCCTGCCACACACAAACTTGACATGTGCCCTCTAACATTCCGGTACGCCAGTCGCCCTATATCTTTGACTTGCACACACACACAATTCCGATGGCTCTCTGCATCGATCTCGCACCCACCCACTTGATCCTCTCTTCGACTCTATCGATAGCTATGACCCCTCCCTCTCTTCTCGTGGATTGCCCGACCCTCTATGTATGATATGGATAGGCCTCCATTTCACACACATTGCATGCAAAAAATTGTTTGAGATGTCATCGACACATATTCCCACAAATAATTCACGAAATCAACCCCCACCCCACCCCCACCCCAAAACAAAAAACACTCACGAACGCGGTTTGTATCTCTCACACACACCCACGTAGGTGGGGGACGTGCACGAAGAGAAGAGGTGCATGCACGGCGCACGTACTCCCGTCTCTTTCCCAACCACACCCGCGCGGGTACACGGTGGAGCTCATTTCTGTACGAAAAAGGCAGCCCACGTGGTAATTTGGCACGTGTACTGGTTGTCCACTTGGTGGAGGGAGGATCGTCTACCACGGGTGAACAAACAAATTGCGACTTGACGTGTTATGTTAAAAAAAGAGGCAAACCATGTGGGGCCTACCTTAGAGGCAAGGCTCTATACACTGGAGTACTTTTGATGTGTCCCGTCAACTCGCAGAACGAGGACAAGCTTGCTTAGTACGCCGTCTCCCCCGCCCACGGGCGCGGTGGCTCGCAGGATGAGGTGAAGCTTGCTCCGCCTTATGCCCACTCCCTCGCCCATGCGCGCGGTGGCTCACAGGACGAGGAGAAAAATTTACTACTCCCTCCGTTTACTCATCGTCCCTACTACCTTGGTTATAGAGATTATATCATATTGTTTGGAATATATATGTCCTTTAGTAGATTTCAATATGAACTACTAGTACATACTCCAAACACTGATGTATATAGACGTATTTTAGAGTGTAGATTCACTCATTTTGCTCCGTATGTAGCGCTCTCCCTCGCCCCTCGACCCTCGCCCACGTGGTGGACATGCAGCAATTCATTCGGTCTCATATAGCCAGAACGATATATACTGCACTACCATTATTGCTCGACTTCCCGAAGAGGCGAAGAGCCAATCGCAAGGTTAATATTTTGGAGATGCCAAGCGCAAGGTTATAGGAGAACGAGTAGTAGGTGCCGCATCATTTATAAATAAAGTTTTTTTTTTCTTCAGTGGCACGTATGCAATATGATAGGTTCATATGGAGAGAAAAGGAAATCGCTCCACTATATACATAGTCAGGATGGGCCAGCCTACACGGTTGCTTGCTGGGGTTGCTCTCTTCACACTCTCTCGCACAAAACGACTGTTGCCACATCTCTAACATCCCGGCGGATCACGTCCGCTTGGGGAAGGGGTGGATGCTTAGTGTAGATGCGGTGGCCGTCGCCGACGGCGAAAACCCACTGTCGGCACGTCCCGATCAGGGGTCCCCGCCGTTCTCTCTCACAAAGCCGGTGAGGTTGCCTTCATCCCTTGCTCACTGCCGCGACGTGGGCAGTTGCCGCCTCCCGCCGCCCTCCTCAAGGTTGAGCTACGCCCCTCAGGTACAACTCCCTTTACAGCCGGCTTGCACCACTGCTCCAGCTGCCCACATCACTCCCTGTGGATATTTCTCTACTTCTTTGCCCCGCACATACCTCTACTGGCTTCTACGTACTGTATTTGTGATGAGTTTATGTCTCATCAACTAGTCCTAGTAACCTTATTCTAATCACGCTTCTTCAATTTCTTTGCCACAGGGATGCTCATCTCGATTTTGGTGAAACTGCACAAAATGACCCGATGGTCAAAAGGTTGCAAACTTTATTTATTAGGAAGCTCGAACGTTGCCAGCAAATTGAAGCCTGGTCAAGGTTCATGGTTCAAGGGCTAGGGACTGCATGGATCGGTTTTTTCTTTAGCTGCCACTGTTCCAAAATAAGTGTCAACTTTAGTAGTAGTACAACTTTGTACTAAAGTTTGCACAAAGTTGAGACACTTATTTTGGAGCGGAGGGAGTACATATTTGCTATGATCTTTTAATCATCGAGATGCAATAGCATGCATGTTAGTCTCCTTTGTATTTGATGAAATGTTGCAACGGGCAACCTTGGACGCAAGATACATGTAACAGAAGCTGGAAGCTTCATAGCATTATACAAATTTATCTCGCTGATAAATTACAATACGTACTATACTAGTACTTCCTCCGTTCCTAAATATAAGTCTTTGTAGAGATTTCACCATTAACCATATGCGGATGTATATAGATGCATTTTAAGTGTAGATTCATTCATTTTGTTCCGTATGTAGTGGAATCTCTACAAAGACTTATCTACTAGTAATAGCTAGCCCCCACTACTAGGAATTCTCTATCTTCTCCTTGAGCCACATCATCAAAATTGATGTAGCCGTTAGATGAAGTCAATCAGTCCATAATAGCCGTCTGATCTAGACGTTGAGAGGCTCCGCACTAAGCCACATGCAAGCATGCAGAAATACCGTGGCACATGCATGTGAGTGGGTTTTAAATCACATCAACATGTCTGCATGCAAGCATGCACTGGTAGCATGCATGTAAGTGAGCTTTTAAGTCCCATTAACATGTCAAAAAGAAAAATATAATCCCATTATGCAGTAGGAGTTGGCTGATCTTTTTTCCTTATGTGGGATGATCTAAATGATGATGGGAGTTTATTTAGTTTGGCTACCACATTTGTCATGCGGTTATAGAGTTTTTTTTAGTTCTATGAAATCGATAATTTTGCGCAGAGAGATATACCGCTGTTCCGCGGCAACACGCGGGGACTCATCTAGTAATATTTAGGAACGGAGGGAGTACTATGTAAAGAGTTAGGTGTCGCACGGTGATAGTGTGAGGTGGGCCATGTAATCACTGAGCCTATGTGTTTTCACTGCTCTTGCACGCCTCCGCTGTAAGAATGGAGAAAATTGTAATCTAGTAGTAGTACCTCCTTTCGCCGAAAGCGTGGGACATCTAGCAGTCCTACCACCTCAGTAATAAAGACCAATGAGCCGTCAAATCACATAGACCCTGCAGTAAGTTGGACGGACGAAGCAACCATCACTCTTGTGCCAGTGAGAGGTCGCGTCCGCTCTGCCTGGGCATGAATGCGGCACCGATTCTTTGGAGCGGCGCTGACCGTTTTGGGCGGGAAGCGCGCGCGGGCGATGGAGGGGCTTTGGGTGGGCCAGGCTAGTCAGGAGCGGGCGTGGCAGCTGTCCACATGTCCCTACCGGACACGCCCGGAAACGAGAGGATGCACCGACTCTCGCGGCTAAAATCGTACTACACTACACAACATCTCTCTGTAGGAGTAGGTCGATCTGTCGCTCTCTCTAACACACACATGCTGTTAAACACACACACACACACACACACGCACGCACCTTGGTCCCGTTGCACCTTTTAACGTGACTTATTACACCTAGACGGAGGGAGTAGTAAGTATACGAGATACGGTGGCACACTGACTTAAGTCGAATACAAGTGCCAAAAATTGTGTGCATGTTATAATAAGGATTCACTTAAAATAGTACGTGAGCGAACAGAGGGATCAATTGGACAGTGTTCCCGAGCAGTAGCGAGATGTGTGAGGTAAGATACACCACTGGCACTTTTAATTTTTCTTATTAATTTGTTTGTTTCACTGTCTGACTGGTGGGACCCAACGTACTACGTGGAGAGAGGTAAGGTGACTAAGGCTGCATTATTTCTGCACCACTGTGGATAGTCTTACCACCAAAGCCACATGACACGATTATGATTGAAATCCCAATGACTCCCACACACACACAAAAAACACGACATGCTTGTCACACAAATGCAGGAATGTATAAAAGGTTATTTCCCTCTCGTTGAACATAACGGGAGGGTTGTGTAGCTGGTTAGCCTGTTCGCTCATCAAACTTGAGGTCTCGGGTTCGATAACTACACTTGAGCATAATTTGTGCCAGGAGGATTCTTTGACTGGTCAAAATGTTTTCTAGGGTTTGCACGCTTCACACTCTCTCTCCAGTATATATATACACGCTGGAGCCTCAGCGCTTGTAGTTGCTCTCTTCACACTCTCTCGCCCTCTCCCGCTGGAGCCTCAGCGCTTGTAGTTGCTCTCTTCACACTCTCTCGCCCTCTCCGGATCTAAACAAGACTTCGTTGGCCTCTCTCTCCCCTCACTGCTGCTCAAAGAGCCGGCAGGATCCGTCCGCCGGGAAGGGAAGGAGGCTTAACGTTGTCGCCGTCGGCGAGGGACTACCGGCGCAGCTGTTCACTTTCCACCCAGCGGCGGTGCGGGAGGGCCTCCGACCCCTTCTTCTTCGCCGCCGTCCCGTCGCCCACTGAACCACGCCCCAAGAACCTTAAGGTATAATTTACTTACTCCACATTCATTGCTCTAGCTGCATGTATACCATGAATCTAGGACGTGGTTCAAAGAGGAAAGGAGTGGGGGAAAGTAGTGGGAAAAGTTGTATATAGCATGAATCTAGGACGTGGTTCAAAGAGGAAATGAAGGGGGAAAGTTGTATAGCATGAATCTAGGACGTGGTTCAAAGAGGAAAGGAACGGGGGAAAGTAGTGGGGAAAGTTGTATCGCATAAATCTAGGACGTGGTTCAAAGAAGAAAGGAAGGGGCGAAAGTATATAGTTCAAAAAGGAAAGGAAGGGACAAGGCTGTAGAGTTTGAGCAGGACTAGATTTGCTGCACTCACATAGGGAAAGGTGTCTAAAGATAACAAAACTGGGACCAACACAAGTATGCTCCTTGGTTGTTTGTTCTTTGTTGCAACAGACTGTGCATGACCACAGTACATCGGTAGATGCACATGGTGCTGGTGCGTCCACTATCCCGTGCAACTTATTAGCTGTTGTTAATCTAAGGCCCTGTTTGGTTAAAAACTCCCTAGTCCCTACCTGCTTGGTTCCAGGGACTAAACATGGACTAGAGGTTATTAAATGACATGATAAAAGACCATGTTACCCCTAGTAATGAACTAATAGAGACAAGGTGCGATGCGTGGCAGGGGCAACTGTTGGAATAAGTCCCAAAAAGACTCCCTCAGGGTCTTCTTTCTTTAGTCCCAAATGCCCACTTTTAGTCCCTAAAAGTCCCTCCTGTTTGGTTTAGATGGGACTGACACGGAGTTTTTTTAGTCCCTACACCAAAATGTCCCTGTAAACAAACACCCTCTAATAATGCCACTGGAAAATTGATGCAATGCCACAGTTAAAAGCAAATTACATGTTTAACGAATTTTATTGTTAATATAATCTCTATGTAAATATTAATCAATGCCACTGTTTGAGAAATGCTACTGTCTTGCTTTCTTTCCCATTTAGATAAGGTAGATGATTCTTTTTGTTGGCTTCTGTGTCATCCACCGTTATTGACCACTAATTGTTTCCTTTGCACCTCTGTGTAAACATGGTTATCTACTTCACCTCGTTGCCATTGTGACCTTTTGTTGCACTGCACAAAACACTTTTGTTTTAAGAGTGTTTTGTGCAGTTCAACCAAAATGTCACACCGACAACGTTGCTTGATTGCTTGATCTTAGTGGAACTGCACAAGAGGAGATCTTACTTCCTATCCGTTAAGGCGAATTTGGTTCAGATCTTCTTCTTGTGAGTTGTTTGAATTCCGCATCATGAGAGGTCAGTACTAGCCTTCTTTCACATGATTCTGCAGTGTGCTTTCATATGTTGTGCTACTTGTACGATAATGTTGCTTGATTTTAGTGAACTGCACAAATGGAAACAAGACTTCCAATCTGTATGTGCACCATAATATCCCATTGAGGTAAGATAAGGATATTTCACAACTGCTGGCCTGTATTTTGCCACTTTCATCAGAAAATTAAGTTTAGTACTATACTTGTGCTCCCTAATTGACATGCCAAATCTTACATTGAAGGCGAAACTTGTCTGTTATTGAACCAAGTGATGAAGGGGAAGAACAAGCGGAAGAAAAACAAAAATCAACTCCCGGTGCTGTAATGAAGCACTGGAACTGTGATGACACAAGTAATGATATAGTTTTGCATCTTAATTTATTGCTATGGCTGGAACGAGCAATTGTTTTGCCACTGATTTGATGCCACTCTTAATGTAATATGTAATTCTCTCTACTTGTGCAAACAGGGATCTTCTTTGAAGATACCATATATTTTAGTGGAACTGCACAAGAAGATGTTGGAAACATTAAACTAATCGAGGAGTATATAGTAAGCATGGCCACCACCGTAGATAGCAACAGATGGTTCCGGAGAAGTGCTTCATCTGTATGCTCTACACAATAAGCCTCCTGACAAAGGTTGGTACTCGCCCACTGATTTCATCCATATGATTGAGCTTTGTCATCTCTATTGGTGTTGTGCTACTGTTTAGATACTGTCATGAAAAAGTGGTATTGTCCTTGAGAAGTGCTTCATCTGTGCTGTTTTAAATATTTCCTTTCCTTTTTTCGAGCAAACAGGGATGCTAGCATTTAGTAGTCCTCTTGTCTTTGCACAACAGGATCATCTTCCTCTGAAGAAGAATATGGAGTACGTGAAGTGACTAGTTCCGATTATGCCAGGATGAAGAAGCCCTGTCTATCTTCTCATCAGAAGGAGCAGTTGAAGGATGGTTACATTACTCCCCACAAGACCAAACTAACTTCAACTCAGAAGGACTGACAAATCTCCATTTTTTGCTGTGATGCGCGAGTACAATGTTGTTCTAGGATTCTTTCTGGTGAGTTCCATTTTTCTAAAAGTGTGCTCTACATGGACCATGTATGTGCTTGTTGAAACTGTCAATTCATAGTACAATTTGCTTTATACTAATCACTTTTTTGTATTTGTGCAAACAAGGGTGCTCAGCTTGATTTCAATGGGAACTGCACAAAATGTTCATGAATACATCGAATCATTCATTTCCACCACAAGAAAGGAGGTGCCGATAAGTTCAAGGCGTTGCAACATATGAGGGCGAAATCATACAAGCTATGCGCGAATTTGGTTGATTTTGGTGGAACTGCACAAAAAGAACAGCTGGTTTATTTAGCATGAGGTGCCATGTCAATGTCCGAACTGATGGCAAACCCTACCCATTCCACAATCGTAGGCATTTGATATTTTGGAATGGGACAACCTTGTCAAATTTTGCTCATTGACTTTAGCAAGACATGCGTTTGATATTTTTGAATGGGACGCCCTTTGCTGTCAGCAGCGTCGATCAATTTTTTCTTTATTCTTTAGTTGTGAAGTAAATATTGCCTCTGACATGTGAGTCGCTGAGATGCATAAGCATCGATTGTTTTGAATGTTCTCTATGAATTGCCAGGCCTGTGTGTTTGATTGCAATGTACAGAAATGCTAAAAAGCTGCTCAAACTCTTTGTACTCCTTCTGTTCCTTTTTACTTCGCACATTGTGAAAGTACATACTTTTTTGTATAAGATTGGTCAAAGTAGAGATACTTTGACTGCAGAAAAAACTTGTATGTAGACTAGAAAGGACAGGAGGGAGTACATGTGAAACTGCTGCAAACGAGGTGATCACCCTGGGAATAATGCTAGTACGTATTGTTTTGCATGTTCATCCAATGCCAGTGATACAAGAATTCGAACTAATCAAAATAAATTCATTCATACACGGTCGGGTTTCATATAAACATGCCGGATTTCATTACATTTCATACATTCTTCAACTAAAAAGGGGTGCGCTGGAGGTATAATTAATTAACCGAAGCTACCCACCTATGTCCCGCTGAGCCGAACAGAAGCTTCAGTGACTCAACTGCAGGTGCAGTTGCGTAACTGACATGTGGCCTGTTGGGCCCACGTGTCAGTCAGCCAACTGCACCAGCAGTGAAGTAGAAGCAGCGTTCTTCTCCAGCGCAGCTCTTCGACTCCACGTCGCTGCCAAGAAGCTAACCGGCCGTCAATGGTCAACCCGCCTAGCTTGGCTTCAACCGGAGGGTAGCAGTGGTGGCCTTACTTGGACCCGAGCGGCGGCGACCTACCGTGTTCTACTCTTCCTCGTTTTCTGTGTGGCGCGGCCTCGTTGGCAGCGGGGCGGGGCCTCGGCGGAGCCGGCAATGTCCTCTGTCTCGTTGCCGGCGGGCGGCGCCTCAGCGGAGCGGTGGAAATCCTCCCCCACGTTGCCGGCAGGGTGGGGCCTCGGCTGAGCCGGCGATGTCCTCTGCCTCGTTGTTGGCGGGGCGGGGCCTCGGCGGAGCCGGCGGTGTCCTGTGCCTCGTTGTTGGCGCCGCGGGGCCTCGGCGGAGCAGGGCCTCGTCGACGCCAGCGGAGCAGGGACTCGTCGGAGCCGGCATTGTCCTCTGCCTCGTCCTCGGTCTCGCCAAACAGCACCTCGCCCGCTTCATCGCCCTCTTTGCTAGCCTCTTTGTAGGCGGCCGCAGCCTCCGTCACCCGCATGCGGTACCGCCAGCGCTCGAGGCGGCCCTTGCGGGCGGAGCGGTACGAGTCGAGCAGCGCCTCCTACTCCGCCCGCTCCGCGGCGATCTGCTCCTCCGCCTGCAGGTGCTCCTGGTGGAGATGGTGGTTGTAGGCGGCATCGGCCTGCGCCTCCCGGAACTGCTCCGAATGCATCTGCCTCACCCTGTCCATATATTGGGCACGGGCCTCGCCGATGGTCATGGTGCAATGCACCGGCGAGGATGGCGCGGAGGAGGGGGTTGGCGCCGGATCGTCGACTACCATGTTCTCCATTGGGATGTCGTCGTCCTCCGGCTGCCTGCCGGCCAGCCGGTCGGCAGCAATGGCTGCCATCTCCTTGTGGTCCGTCGTCCGCCCGTCCCGAAGAGCGCTGGAGCGCGAGGAAGCCATGGTGGGCAGTAGTGGTGTGGACAGGAGAAAGGGAACGGATGCGGATGACTGCGGCTATGGCCGGCACAGCAGTTTATATAGCAATGGTGGTCGGGCGGAGGGACGGACGTGTGGCGCCGGAGTAGCCGCCTCAGCAACCGCGTATCATTAATGTGGGCAGCAGATGGACGGACGGATGGCACTTGTGTCGTTTGAAGGCGGAGCAATCGCCTGCACCGGGAAGCGGGGCGGGCGGCGCTAACTGTTTCGCGCGGAAAGCGCGCGCGGGCGAGGAGATGACTTTACTTGGAGAGGATGACAATGGGGACCCACCAGGTCCATAGCCTCACGTACGCAAGTGCCTCCTTATTATATATATATATATATATATATATATATATATATATATAACTATAATTTATTTTGCTTCCTCCTGGTTTCCTGACATCACGGTCCCACACCATTGTCAACCTATGTAGTAGTCAATAAACGAGAGAATTGCACAAGAAGCGACCGACAGCTGGGACCAAGCAACTCGAGCAGTATTTGTGTTTTTGAGGTGTGAGCACTGCAGAGTTTTTCGATGTTTAGCCCAGATATTAATTTTTCTCCTCTGAACAACAACGAAAACATCGTTGCAGGTATTAACTGGGCGGGCTGTGGCCCGTCTAGCCCAGGCCAGATATCCAGCCCAGATATTAATTTTTTTCAAGCTGAAAATGGCTAGCCCGGCTATACTTTTTTTAGGAATACCCAGGTAAGGTCAAGTTGTTATTCTCCGCCCCGCTGGGCTGCAAATCTTTCCTAGGAGGGATGCATTATGCTTAACAAGAAAATGGGCTTTAAGAAATAATAAATGGGATGTAATTATAAAAACTGGGCAGTAACTATAAAAAAATGCACCAAACACGTGATTACTTTATAAAATATTATTTTTGGATATTGAAATTTTTAATTTCATTAATTGTTGCGAGCGCAATGTTTCGTTGGATTTTTACGTAATATAAATTTATATTGAAATTGTATTTAATCTGACTAGAAATTTCGGGATAAAAATATTTCGGATCCCATCAAAATGTGGGAAATTTTATTGAATTCTGTTTTGAACGCTTGGTTGAAATGGGCTGTACTTTTAACAAACTGTAAATGGGCTGTAGTAAATTCCATTAGAATTCAAAAATGGGCTACACATTCTTACAAATCTCAAATGGGCTATAAGTTTTCTGCCACACACTTCTGGCCTTACCAAGTTGACGCGTCCCCTAAAAAAACAGAGTTGACGCGTATGCAAGGCTTTGTCAACTTATAGTGAACACACGGTTCTAGCAGCAGTGGCCGTTGGATGTCCATCCAACGGATGCCGTGCTTCTTCTTCAATATCGGATATTCTAGCTTCACCCGCCCAAAAAATGATTCCTCCCCTTGACATCTGGGGCGCACCGTTTCGGAAGCTGACCTGTGGGCCTACTAAGTTGACGTACCAAGGGCTTTGTCAACTTAGTCAATATAAATGATTCTAGCTGCAGTGACCGTACGATGTCCATCCAACGACCGTCGTGCTTCTTCAACCTCTGGTCTTCTTGCTCCAGCCGCCCAAAGCAGCGCCGGTCGTGCCGCCTGCTCCTGCCTCCCGTGGCCGGTTGTGCTGCCACGGAGGCCTCACCGCCCCCTACTACTCCCACCACTGGCCAGGCCATCCCTCCACTCACCCACACCCCCTGTTATTCTGCGGCGACGGCAGCACAGCAGAACCAGTGAACCCTCGTACTCCTCTCCGCGTGTGCATCCACTGCTGCGTCTTCCCCGGCTCCGTGTCGTCCCCTTCCTAGGCCTCGCCGTCGTCCACCGCCCTAGTGCTCTCGGCGCGGCGTGGTCAACGTGGTCAAGGAACGACTTCCATCGGACGTGGACTGTATGTGGAGAGGCTGGCAGCTGGGTCCACGGCAGCCGCAAGGAAGTGCCTCCTTATTAAGCGGAAAATAATTATTCCTCCACCTGACAGCGGGGACCCACCGGACGGGCCACCAGTATTTTGCGAAAAAAATCATTTCCCCCTGACTGCTGGGACCCACCGGACGGGCCACCGTATTTCGCGAAAAAATGTTCCCCTCGCTGTCAGCTCGGACCCACCGGAAGTGCCTCCTTATTACGCACAAAAAAATAAATACTCCCCCGGCTAGCTGGGACCCACCTTGGTGGGAGGCTGACTTGTGGGCCTACTAAGTTGACGGGGACGAAGGGCTTTGTCAACTTAGTCAATATGAACGATTCTAGCTCCAGTGACCGTACGATGTCCATCCAACGGCCGTAGTGCTTCTTCAACCTCTGGTCTTCTTGCTCCAGCCGCCCAAAGCAACGCCGGTCGTGCCGCATGCTCCTGCCTCCCGTGGTGGGCTGTGCTGCCGCAGAGGCCTCACCGCCCCCTACTATTCCCACCGCTGGCCAGGCCCTGCAGCGACGGCAGCCTCACACCGCAGCTGAACCAGCGAACCCTTGTACTCCTCTCCGCCTGGGCTTCCACTGCCGCGTCTTCCCCGGCTCCGCGTCGTCCCCTTCCTAGGCCTCACCGTCGTCCACCGCCGTGGTGCTCTCCGCGCGGCGTGGTCAACGTGGTCAAGGAACGACTTCCATCGGAAGAGTACTGTATGTGGAGAGGCTGACAGCTGGGTCCACGGCCACAGCCCAGTTTTTTTGTGATTTGCCAAGTAAGTCGCTTTGTCAGGCCTGTTGGGCTGCAAATCTTTCAAGACCAGGAGAGCTTTCATTCAGCTGGCCGAGAAAATGGCCCATCAGTAATGAGAAATGGGCTGTACATTTTTAAAACACATCAAACCGGCAATTAGTTTCAAATATCTTTTTTTTCATTTCAAGATTTTAAATTACATTAATTTTTATGCGTGGAGAATTTGTTGGATTTTATATTGATATACATTTATTTTAAAATCAGTTTGAATGTGAGTCGAAATTTCAGGATTAAAAACAGTTCGGACCGCACCGAAATATGCAAAATTTCATATAATTTTTTAACCGCGGCAACAATATGGGCTGTAATGCTAACAAAAAGAATATGGGCTCCAAAAAAAACCTTAAGAATTAGCAAATGGGCTGTAAATTATTAGAAATAATGGCAGATGGGCTGCATGCTGTTTTCCACAGATTTGAGGCTTTCCTAAAAAAAAGGTTGACGCACAAGCACTGATTGTTGGATGTCCATTCAACGGCCGCCGTGCTTCTTCAATCTCTGCTCTTCCTGCTCCAGCCGCTCAAACAAGCGCCGGCGGGACTGCCTGCTCCCTCCTCCCCGCGGCCGGCTGTGCTGCCGCGCAGGCCTCACCGCCCCACCGTACTCCCATCGCTGGCCTAGCCATCCCTCTACTCACCCACACATGTTGTTATTCTCCGGCGACGGCAGATGAACCAGTAAACCCTCGTACAGTCGTACTCCCCTCCGCGTGGGAAACAACTGCCGAGTCTTCCCTGCCTTCGTGTCGTCCCCTTCCTAGGCCTCGCCGTCGTCCACCGCCGTGGTGCTCTCGGCGCGGCATGGTCAATGTGGTCAACGACCGACTTCCATCAGAAGAGTACTGTGCATGGAGACGCTGACAGCTGGGTCCACGGCTGCAACAAGGAAGTGCCTCCTTATTACGCGCAAAATAATTATTCCTCCACCTGACAGCGGGGACCCACCGGACGGGCCACCGTATTTCACAAAAAAACGTTTCCCCCTGACTGCTGGGACCCACCAGCTACACCTTCGCACGCAAGGAAGTGCGTCCGGGCAAAAAAACAAAACGATTCGCCGCCTGATTGCTGGGACCCACCAGCTACATCTTCGCACGCAAGGAAGTGCCTGATAGTCGGGACCCACCTGGTCGAAGCGTACGTAGCGTTGTCATTCTGGTCGTGAACGTGTACGTACATATATACTGGTGGATGTAGAGGCGCGCACGTGTCGTAGTAGAGGCGCGCACGTAGCATGTACACGTACGTACAGCGGCCAGGGTGCAAGAAAGAAAATACGGCCACGTATGTGTACATACGGGCGGGGTCTCGAACGCCTACTCGCGCATACGTACGGCGAGGGCTCGTTGACATGGCTGGGTCAGAATGGAGAAACAGCGTCGTCGTCGTGTTCATGGGGAGGCAGCGGAATGTGTCGTGTTCATGGGGAGGCAACGGAATGCGTCGTGTTCATCGGGAGGCAACGGAACGCGTGGGAGCCAACCGGCTGGGTCGGAACGGAATGCGTCGTCGTGTTCATCGGGAGGGCTTGGACGGAACAGCCGATGGAAACGAGGCCTGGCGTACCGCAGAACGGAGGAAACGGCCTTGTGTTCGACCGGCCACGTTTGAAACAGGATCCTGTTCATCGGGAGGGGTCTGGCGTACCGCAAAACGGAGGAAACGGACCTCCTACGGTCGAAACGAGATCCTGTTGATCGGGAGGGGTGTGGCGTACCGCAAAACGGAGGAAACGGACTTGTGTTGGAGCGCTACGGTCGAAACGAGGGTCCTGTTCATCGGGAGGGGTGTGGCGTACCGCAAAACGGGACTCCACGGGATACTGTTCATCTCCACCGTCGACCCCCTCCAGCCTCCACGGGCTATTGTTCATCCACCGTCGACCTCCTCCAGCCTCCACCTGCGACTGTTCATCCACGGGCTCCTGTTCATCCAGCCTCCACCACGCGCTACTCCACCGGCTACTGTTCAACCAGCCCTCTCCACGGGCTCCTGTTCAACCACCCCTCCACGGGCTACTGTTCATCCAGCCCTCCATCATCTACTGTTCATTCTGCCCTCCACGGGTTGGTCCTGTTCATCCAGCCCCAACCGGCTCGATCGATCGGGGTCCTGTTCATCCAGAGGCAACACCACGGGGTCCTGTTCATCCACCCCACCGGGAACTGTTCATCCAAACCGCCCCAGCAACGCTCACTGTTCATCCAGAGGCAGCATCGATCGGCTTTAGTTAGTAGCAGTAGAGAAGGAATCGCTCGACCGGGTTTAGTTAACAGCCATCGATCGATTGCTCGGGTTCAGTAACGCGTAGCCTGCAGTGCAATCGCTCGGGTTCAGTTAGAGCCCAACGCCTCGCTCGGGTTCAGTTAGAGCCAACGCCTCGCACACACGAGCATACGTGTACGAGAGAAACGCGCATCGCTCGGCCCCCGACCTCCCACCGTAACCGGGAACTCCCCGAAATTTTCCTCGCCCTCGCTTCTACCACGGTTTTTTCCGTCATGGACGGCCCAAAGAATGTCATGCAGCTGCGTCTCCGGCCCGCCCAGGACAAAAAGCCCATTTTCTGTCATGATTTTTTCATAGAAGTAGGAGCCCACCACATCTATGATGATACCGGGTTTTGTCACAATTATCGTCATAGAAGTGTCATATGTATGACAGGAAAAAAATTCGTTCTGCCCAAAATGTCACGGATGTGTCTTTTTTTTGTAGTGATTACAAGAGAGTAGAGGGGGAGAAACATCATAAGATCCAATTATAATAGCAAAGCTCGCGATACATCAAGATCGTGCCAAATCAAGAACACGAGAGAGAGAGAGAGAGATCAAACACATAGCTACTGGAACATACCCTCAGCCCCAAGGGTAAACTACTCCATCCTCGTCATGGAGAGCGTCGGGATGATGAAGATGGCCACCGGTGAGGGATCCCCCCTCCGGCAGGGTGCCGGAACAGGGTCCCGATTGGTTTTTGGTGGCTACAGAGGCTTGCGGCAGCGGAACACCCGATCTATTCCGTTCCCCGATGTTTTTAGGGTATATGGATATATATATATATAGGCGAAAGAAGTCGGTCAGGGGAGCCACGAGGGGCCCACGAGGGTGGGGGCCGCGCCCAGGGGGGCAGGCCTGCCTCCCTGCCTCGTGGCCACCTCGAAGCTTCCTTGACTTCAACTCCAAGTCTTCTGGATCACGTTCGTTCCAAAAATCACGCTCCCGAAGGTTTCATTCTGTTTGGACTCCGTTTGATATTCCTTTTGTGCGAAACACTGAAACAAGGGAAAAAGCAGAAACTGGCACTGGGCTCTGGGTTAATAGGTTAGTCCCAAAAATAATATAAAAGTGTTTAATAAAGCCCATAAACATCCAAAACAGATAATATAATAGCATGAATACTTCATAAATTATAGATACGTTGGAGACGTATCAGCATCCCCAAGCTTAATTCCTGCTCGTCCTTGAGTAGGTAAACTATGTTCTCAGTCATCAAACAATTGCAATTCATCTTATTTTCAGGAAGAGTCTATGTCAGAGCTTTGATTTAGCAAACTCCACATACTCAACTATCATTTAGTCTTTCACAATTGCTAACACTCACGCGATATTTATGGGTTCAAAGTTTTAATAAGACACAGAGAAAGATAGGCGCTTATAGATTCGCCTCCCAACCTTTTACCTCAAGGGTAATGCCAACAATAATAGTTCATGATGCCTTACATCCAATTGGATATATATATATATATATATATATCAGAATCTTTCCAACACAATGTGCTTGCCAAAGGATAAAATGTAAAAAGGAAAGGTGAAGATCACCATGACTCTTGCATAAGGTAAAAGACAAGAATAAAAGATAGGCCCTTCGCAGAGGGAAGCAGAGGTTGCCATGCGCTTTTATATTTGGATGCACAAAATCTTAATGCGAGGGAACATCACTTTATATTGCCACTTGTGATAGGGACCTTTATTATGCAGTCCGTCACTTTTATTGCTTCCATATCACAAGATCGTATAAAGCTTATTTCCTCCACACTAAAAGATCATACATATTTAGAGACCAATTTTTATTGCATGCACCGATGACAACTTACTTGAAGGATCTTACTCAATCCATAGGTAGGTATGGTGGACTCTCATGGCAATACTGGTTTAAGGGATGTTTGGAAGCACAAGTAGTATCTCTACTTGGTGCAAAGAATTTGGCTAGCATGAGGGGGAAAGGCAAGCTCAACGTGTTGGGCGATCCATGACAATATACTTTATTTCGGATATAAGAAAACATAACCCATTACGTTGTCTTCCTTGTCCAACATCAACCTTTTAGCATGTCATATTTTAATGAGTGCTCACAATTACAAAAGATGTCCAAGATAGTATATTTATATGTGAAATCTCTCTTCCTTCAATATTCTTTCATGAATTGTTCAAGTGACCAATACAATGTTTGCTAACCTTCAATAAATTTACCACCTCTACTTCTTATATGTAAAGTCATTACTCCCCATGGGATAAGCATATGAAACATATATAATTTCAGATTTATGACATTCAAATCATTCAACCATTTACTCATAGGATATAAGTGAGGCACACGAGTAAATGACAAACCGCTCCAAAAAGACATAAGTGAAGATCAATGAGTAGTTAAATAATTATGTAGCTTTGTAAAGACTCTCCCTCATTTAAGAATTTCAGATCTTGGTATTTTATTCAAACAGCAAGAAAAACAAAATAAAATGACATTTCAAGGATAGCACTCATCATGTGAAGAAGCAAAAACTTAGGCTCAACCGATACTAACCGATAATTGTTGAAGAAGAAAGGTGGGATGCCTACCGGGGCATCCCCAAGCTTAGACGCTTGAGACTTCTTGAAATATTATCTTGGGGTGCCTTGGGCATCCCCAAGCTTGAGCTTTTGTGTCTCCTTAATTCGTCTCATATCACGGTCTCCCTAAATCTCAAAAGCTTCATCCACACAAAACTCAACAAGGACTCGTGAGATAAGTTAGTATAAACCAATGCAAAAACCTTATCATACTATACTGTAGCAAATCACTAAAATTATTATTCAACATTTCATACTAAATGCCTCCGCATATTTAATACTCCTATCCACAAATAGAATCATTAAACAAGCAAACATATGCAAACAATGCAAACATAACAGCAATCTGCCTAAACAGGACAGTCTGTAAAGAATGCAGCAAGATCCATACTTCCCTAGCTCCAAAAATTATGAAAGAAAATTCCCACTGTAGTAACTTTATCAGAGCTTATTATGCAAAAGGTTTCAACATTTTATCACATTCTGACTTTTCTAGGGAATTTTTGCAACAGCGGTAAACTTTCTGTTTTGAAACAACAACATGTATACTTGCAAAATAAGCATGGTAAAAGCTATCCTTGACATTTTTACTGAAAATAGAGATGCAAAACATTATTATAAATAACAGCAATCAAATACTAACAAAATAAAATGACGCTCCAAGCAAAACACATATTATGTGGTGAATAAAAATATAGCTCCAAGTAAAGTTACCGATGAACGAAGACGAAAGAGGGGATGCCTTCCGGGGCATCCCCAAGCTTAGGCTCTTGGTTGTCCTTGAATATTACCTTGGGGTGCCTTGGGTCTTCCCCAAGCTTAGGCTCTTGCCACTCCTTATTCCATAGTCCATCGAATCTTTACCCAAAACTTGAAAACTTCACAACACAAAACTTAACAGAAAACTCGTAAGCTCCGTTAGCGAAAGAAAACAAAACACCACTTCAAGGTACTGTAATGAACTCATTCTTTATTTTTATTGGTGTTAAATCTACTGTATTCCAACTTCTCTATGGTTTATAAACTATTTTACTAGCCATAGATTCATCAAACTAAGCAAACAACACACGAAAAAATAGAATCTGGCAAAAACAGAACAGTCTGTAGTAATCTGTAACTAACGCAAACTTCTGGAACTCAAAAAATTCTACCAAAATAGGAAGACCTAGATAATTTGATTATTGATCTGGTGCAATTGGAATCAGTATTTTATCACGTTCTGGTGATTTTAAACAATTGTTTTCGTGAACAGAAAGTTTCTGGATTTTTCAGCAAGATCAAATAACTATCATCCAAGAAGATCCTATAGGTCTTACTTGGCACAAACACTAATTAAAACATAAAACCACATCTAAATATAGGCTAGATGATTTATTTATTACTAAACAGAACTAAAAAGCAAGAAACAAAAATAAAATTGGGTTGCCTCCCAACAAGCGCTAACGTTTAACGCCCCTAGCTAGGCATGATGATTTCAATGATGCTCACATAAGAGATAAGAATTGAAACATAAAGAGAGCATCATGAAACACATGGCAAGCACATTTAAGTCTAACCCACTTCCTATTCATAGGGATTTTGTGAGCAAACAACTTATGGGAACAATAATCAACTAGCATAGGAAGGCAAAACAAGCATAACTTCAAAACTTTAAGCACATAGAGAGGAAACTTGATATTATTGCAATTCCTACAAGCATATGTTTCTCCCTCATAATAATTTTCAGTAGCATCATGAATGAATTCAACAATATAACCATCACATAAAGCATTCTTTTCATGATCTACAAGCATAGAAATTTTATTACTCTCCACAAAAGTAAATTTGTTCTCATGAATAGTAGTGGGAGCAAACTCAACAAAATAACTATCATGTGAAGCATAATCCAACTGAAAATTAAAATCATGATGACAAGTTTCATGGTTATCTTTATTCTTTATAGCACACGTGTCATCACAATAATCATCATAAATAGGAGGCATGCTTTCATCATAATAAATTTGCTCATCAAAACTTGGGGGACTAAACATATCATCTTCATCAAACATAGCATCCCCAAGCTTGTGGCTTTGCATATCATTAGCATAATGGGTATTCAAAGAATTCATACTAACAACATTGCAAGTATGCTCATCATTCAAATATTTTATGCCAAGCATTCTATGTAATTCTTCTTCTAGTACCTGAGCACAATTTTCCTTCCCATCATTTTCACGAAAGACATTAAAAAGATGAAGCATATGAGGCAACCTTAATTCCATTTTTTTTGTAGTTTTCTTTTATAGGCTAAACTAGTAATAAAACAAGAAAAAAAAGAT
Source organism: Triticum aestivum (assembly GCF_018294505.1). Classification (NCBI taxonomy): domain Eukaryota; kingdom Viridiplantae; phylum Streptophyta; class Magnoliopsida; order Poales; family Poaceae; genus Triticum; species Triticum aestivum. Next base: position 103,848,553 of record NC_057814.1, on the reverse strand, counting down.
TCGATTGCAAGATCTAAAGATATACCTTCAAGCACTCACCTCCCCGGCAACGGCGCCAACAAAGAGCTTGATGTCTACTACGCAACCTTCTTCTTGTAGACGTTGTTGGGCCTCCAAGTGCAGAGGTTTGTAGGACAGTAGCAAATTTCCCTCAAGTGGATGACCTAAGGTTTATCAATCCGTGGGAGGCGTAGGATGAAGATGGTCTCTCTCAAACAACCCTGCAACCAAATAACAAAGAGTCTCTTGTGTCCCCAACACACCCAATACAATGGTAAATTGTATAGGTGCATTAGTTCGGCGAAGAGATGGTGATACAAGTGCAATATGGATGGTAGATATAGGTTTTTGTAATATGAAAATATAAAAACAACAAGATAACTAATGATAAAAGTGAGCACAAACGGTATTGCAATGCTAGGAAACAAGGCCTAGGGTTCATACTTTCACTAGTGCAAGTTCTCTCAACAATAATAACATAATTGGATCATATAAATATCCCTCAACAGGCAACAAAGAGTCACTCCAAAGTCACTAATAGCGGAGAACAAACGAAGAGATTATTGTAGGGTACGAAACCACCTCAAAGTTATTCTTTCTGATCGATCTATTCAAGAGTCCGTAGTAAAATAACACGAAGCTATTCTATCCATTCGATCTATCATAGAGTTCGTACTAGAATAACACCTTAAGACACAAATCAACTAAAACCCTAATGTCACCTAGATACTCCAATGTCACCTCAAGTATCCGTGGGTATGATTATACGATATGCATCACACAATCTCAGATTCATCTATTCAACCAACACAAAGAACTTCAAAGAGTGCCCCAAAGTTTCTACCGGAGAGTCAAGACGAAAACGTGTGCCAACCCCTATGCATAGATTCCCAAGGTCACGGAACCTGCAAGTTGATCACCAAAACATACATCAAGTGAATCACGTGATATCCCATTGTCACCACAGATAAGCACATGCAAGACATAATCAAGTGTCCTCAAATCCTTAAAGACTCAATCCGATAAGATAACTTCAAAGGGAAAACTCAATCCATTACAAGAGTGTAGAGGGGGAGAAACATCATAAGATCCAACTGTAATAGCAAAGCTCGCGATACATCAAGATCGTGCCAAATCAAGAACACGAGAGAGAGAGAGAGATCAAACACATAGCTACTGGTACATATACCCTCAGCCCCAAGGGTGAACTACTCCATCCTCTGTAACATCCCAAATTTTCAATTTAGAATGTTATATATTAGGTCATCATTGCATATCATATTTTATTGCATTTTGGCTTGATCCTAAAAATTCTACGCAACTCAAGGACCCACAGAGAGAGTTGGGAATTTCGTTATTTTCATATTTGAGTTTTCTCGAATTTTGAAAAGAGGATCGTTTGATTTTAATTATTTTCTCTTCGAGTATTTCTTTTATAAAAATAAAAGAGAGAGAGGATAAAATGAGTTCCTCAAAATAAAGAAATATTGGAGATTTAATATTAAAATCAAATAAGAATTTTATTAGGAGTTTTATCGCTATTTTATTTGAATTAGGAAATATATGCGTTTGCCAAAATTCCATTAGAGTCCCAAATAAATGTTCACCTTGTCCGGTAGAGTTTTAGAGGACGGGGAAAATTTATTTCAGGATTTTTGGAGTCCGTTTAGTATTTCTTTTATTCATTTTTCTGCGCGGAATTATTTAAAAAAAGTCAACCGACTTACCGGGCCGTGTCCGACCTGGACACTTCGCCCGGGCGGCTTTATAAGCCGAGGCCGCGACCCTGCCGAGGCCCAAGTCGCCAGCCCGCCCGAAACCCTATCCCCGACAGCGCCGCCGCCGCCGCGTGCCGCCGACCCCGCTCGCCACCACCGCCGCCGGAGCCACCGCGCCGC